>NW_010254550.1:0-18555 GCF_000690775.1 Eurypyga helias
GCCGGAGTTAAACCACGACAGCGACACAGCTCAGACAGCTGACCTAAACTGATCAAAGGGACATTTCATGCCATCAAACATCATGCCTCGTATATAAACTGGGGGAATTGGTCAGGATGGGAATTGCTGCTCAGTGATAGGCGGAGCGTTGATCAGTCAGTGGTGAACAGTTGTATCATTTTGTTTTCCTTCCCCTTTTCCTTTTTTTTTCTTTTTAATTACATCGTCTTGTAATTATTATTAGTAGTAGTATTTTCATTATATAGTAGTAGTATTACTAATATCATTATTTTAGGTAATTTACTTTCAATTATTATATTGTTCTTATCTCAACCCACAAGTCCTCTTATCTTTTTCTTCTGATTCTCTCCCCTATCCTAATCCGTGTGGTATTTGGTTGCTTACTGCGGCTAAACCACAACAATCTTGTTTTGGCATCCAATGTGGGCCTCAGAGGATTAAGATAATGACAGATCTGACCAGAGCATAAAATAGATTTGTTATAAGCATTCATTATGTTAGTTTAATAGTTGCTGATCACAATGTTGTTTTTTCTGCTCACATGGTTGTGTTATACAAATCCTTACATGCTGTATGTATTCCCTGTGGTGCTGTTTATCACTTATGGGAAATGGATCAGGATTATCAATTTGCTGTACTGTGTAATATCAGTTTATGATATGGTAATATTACTGGTCAAGACACTGGTATTTGTACTCAGTGTTGCTGTCAACTGTACCATCTCTTGGAAATTATTAATAATCACACACTTGACCTTTTCTCCTCAGAGAACCAATCTATGGGGAATACAGAGGGGAGATGCCTTCCCTTCCTCTTTCACTTTCCATTTCTCCTTCAGGCTAGTTACATTAGCTCACAAGAATTTTGAATATTGTTGGGATGTTCAAGCCAGCATAGTCCTATTGCTATGTGTCCTGAATGTGTTTCAGGTCTTGAACAACTATTTAAAAAAATCATCCAGAGATCTTCCCCAAGGCTGGATGGTCATGGGTGGCAATTCATGTGGGAGAGTACGGGCAAGTACTTATAAAACTTTTCACTTCCAATGGTCTGGAACTTCACTCCCGAACAACTACAGGATCTTGATAAAGCAACAAAATGCTTGAAAGAAAAATGCCTGGTTATTCCAACTTTCCGGATTGTGCTGGGCCTTGGCTAGTATCTACCTAACACTGGTCAGTATTCTGCAGCACCCTCAGGGAGAAGAGAGGGAAGACAATGCAACAGACAGTTGCTCCAGCCCCTGCAACAGACACTGTGGCTGGTCCCGCCCCCGCCATGTGGCTGCTCCAGCCCCTGCAACTGCAGCTGAACTAAGGAACCAACCTGTGTTGGTACCAGTCACTCCTATACAGAGGAAGAAATTCTGGAGTGAAACTCAGCTCGTTTATTAAGGGATGATGAAAAAGCAGGGCCATCACAAGGAAAGGATGATTCCACTAAGGATGATTCCACTAAGATGATTAAGGGCCTGGGCACCTTCCATACAAGGAAAGGCTGAGAGAACTGGGTCTGTTTAACTTGGAGGAGGCTGGGGAGGGGTGGGTGTCAGGAAGATAGGGCCAGGCTTTTCTCAGTGGTGTCCAGTGACAGGACTAGGGGCAATGGCCATAAACTGGAAACCAGAAGGTTCAACTTGAACATGAGGAAATAATTCTTTACTGTGAAGAGCACTGGAACAGGCTGCCCAGAGAGGTGGTGGAGTCTCCTTCCCTGGAGACTTTCAAAAGCCACCTGGACTTGTTTCTGTGTGCTCTGCTCTAGGTGATCCTGCTCTGGCAGAGGGGTTGGACTAGATGATCTCTAGAGGTCCCTTCCAATCCCTACCATTCTGTGAACTCATAAATGAGATGGACATCACCCAATCCCTGTCTCTGAGTGAGCTGTGAGATACGCGAAAACATCTCATTCATCATTCAGATGAGCACACTGTCACCTAGCTGCTCAGATGCTGGGACAACAGGGCCAGTAGCCTGGAATTAGATAGAGGGTGGGAAGCCAAGCAGCTGGCAATCACTTCTAGGGAACAGGGCATTGAGAAAGTGATTTGAAACGGGGCACAGGCCCTCTGTCTCTGCAGGCAACTCACTTCACAGAAAAGGTATCCCTTCAAAGAAGATGCATGTCACCCAGGCAAATGGACCATCATGAGGAGAGCTATATAGTACCTGATGGAATTAGCATACTAGAGGTGATTTATGGTGACCTGGACAATACAGAGTTTCTCAGAAATCCAGATAAAGCCCAGTGCACACGACTCATGTGGCAGAAGTTTCTACAGAGCGCACCGTCTGCCAACGTGTTGGCAGTAATGACCTGGAAAGATGGGGAAGAACCAGCACTGAATTAACTGGCTAGCCAAATCCAGGAATACAGAGTAAATATCTTTCTTCCTCATCTCTGCTGTAGAGAAATTGTCCCAGAAGATCCAGCAACTGGAAGAGGATAGGTCCTGCTCGCCACCCGTACAGACCAGTATCTCAGCTATTAGGAGTAAGCCCTCTTCTGCTCAAGAGAGGCTATCATGAGTACACATCACAAGGCACCCTATGGTTTTACCTTTTTGACTAGAGAGCGGAAATGAGAAAGTGGGATGGAAAACCTACCCCAATCCTAGAGGAATGGGTTTGTGAGTTGCAAGGAAAAACAATCACAAGTGGGGGTTCTTCCAGGAAAATTGCTGCTCCAGTCTCTAGTGAACAGTTCCCCAGAGTGAAAGGGCTGATCTTACTCCTGATCTCACAGGAAGGAATTCTAATGCATTTTTAGAAGTGTGTGGAGAATCCTATGACCAGCACGAGAGGGGCCTTGCCTCCAGCCAGGTGGAGAAGAGTGACCACAGGGTTTACAAGACTGTCTGGATTTGATGACCTGGCACATCAAACCACGGGAGTATAAGGCTCTAGTGGACACCCATGCACAGCGTACCTTAATGCCATCAAGCTATAAAGGAGTATAAATGTAAGCAGAGCAACTGGCAGCACAGAGGCAAACCCATCTGGGCTGCCACATTATGACATATAGATATTGCAGTTCAGCTAGAGAACTTGGTTGCCAAAGTGCATCACGAAGATGCCTATGTACCTAAAAGGAAAGCCACTGAAAAACATCAAAACAATCAGAAGGTGGATCAGGCTTCTCAGATTTATGTAAGTTATATAAGTTATTTCAGGTTTATAACTTATAAGGCATATAAGGTTTATAACTTGGTGGGACCATGACACCTCAGGCCATCAAGGAAGACATGCAACATATAGATGGGCTTGTGATCAAGGGGTGGACTTGACCATGGATGCTATTGCACACGTTATACACAAATGTGAAACATGCACTGCATTCGAACAAGCTAGGCCTCCGTGGTATGGAAGACGATGGCTGAAATATAAATATAGGGAAGCCTGGCAGATCTATCAGCCTATCACACTCCTGCAGACCTGCCAAGGCAAGTACCATGTGCTCACAATGGTGGAAGCAACCACAAAGGGCTGGAAACATATCCTGTGCCCCTATGCCTCTAAGGGACAGAATATTAGACACTATCCCAAGCTCTCTAAGGGACAGAAGGTTATGTTTCTCTTACCTTATATTATCTTTGTTGCTTGTTATCACAGACATTCGATTGAGATATAAATCACCGCCATATTCTGAATAAAATGTAATGTTTTCCTTGAAAGCCCCCATGATGACTCTCCTAACTCAAGGCCTTCCCTGAAATACCTTAAGATAATAACCATGTCCTAGATTCCTTAGCTCACTGAACTACAAAAATTCAAATCAGTGTCAGAGAACTGCATTTAATGTCACTGTCATTTCATTTAGACTCTGTAGTAACACCTTCAAGATCCTCAAGTCTTTCAACCAAAATAGGGAGGTAAAAGGACTTCAGGGCAGAGGTAATTCTCATCAGGGTTTTCTCTGGAAGGGCAAAAGAAGTAGTACAAGGGAGATGAACATATGTTGGCCTGGAGACCAAATAAACAAAATTTATCTCGAGAGTTGAGGATTCTCAATTTTAAAGCACCTCTCCTTAGAAGAGTAGGTCAGCCTCAGGGCTATGCTGAAAAACCCAGCCACTAATCTTCACACAAGACAACAGACATGGCTCTATTCTCAAAAATCTTAATCAAGAAATCAAGAGGGAGTGAGGGAGAGGGAAGAAGACTATCAGTTTCTACCCAGGTCATGCAACCAGCTTTTTCATTCAGAAAAGTGTAACCAAAAAGCTAGTAGGGGAATTTCAATAAGCAAAACCTGAAATCCCCATGGGATTTCCTCCAAGTGCTCTCTAACAGGTGTCTGCTCAGAAACTTGGTCATAAATGACAAGAGATTAGTTGAAAAAAGCTCTGCATGGCCTTCTAGCATCTCTCAAGGATACCACCGTTCATTGTCTTTCACGCAAAGCACTCTAAAGGGAAATAGCATTTCTGTTCTTCCACAGAATCAAAGATACAAAAACTAGATGTCAGGCTGCAAAGGGAAAGAATAGCTGTGCTGGTTTCAGGCAGAGACTAGCTGCTCTCCTGCAGAGAGCTGGCCGGCCCACAGTGGCTGAGGGATCTTGTTTCATTCCATGATATATCAAGCTCAGTGGTCAGTTTGCAAGGAGCACACTTTGCAGCAGTTTGCAAGGTTTGAAAAAAGTGACCCGAAACGGGTGTGGGTTTAGAGTTGTTTTGGGGGCTAGCAGATAGCTTTGCCATACCTCCTGAAGGAACTTCTTTTGTTAGGCTGATTGATCTGGGGACAGGTTGGAAGTTTCCTTATCCCTATCTCCCAGGCTCCTGTTTGGAGTTTTCTCTCCGCCTTTGGGCCCAGGATCGGTTTTTTTTTTTTTCCCTCTCAGCTTGGATTTTGTTTGCTGTTTTGGAATCTGACTGTGTTGGTCCACGGGTGGTGAGATACTGTACCATATGTTCTATTTTCTGTTCTTTTAATTCCTTATTAGCAGTAGTATTGTTAGTATTACTCTAAGTTTCATTTATATAATTAAATAGTTCTTATCTCAACTTCTACAAGCTTGCCTTGGTTTTTTATTCCTCCAACCCTTCCTCACTGGGGTGGGGGGTGAGGGGGTGTTGATAGGTGAGAGAGAGACTGGTCGTACTTGATTGCCAGATAAGTCATCAGTAAAAATTCAAGGACAGTATTTTTAGACAAAATGGGAAATTATCCCATTTCAGAATAGCTATATTCTTTGAAGAAAACAAGCAGTTGAAGAATAGTATATTTCAAAATGTATACAACACAAGAGATTGTTAGTTGGTTTCTGAAAGGATGGCAGGAAAAAATGTTGTCTCTAAAGGCAAAGAAAAAATTATTTAAGGACATCAGAAAGTTGACAACAAAAGAGAAATGAATAATTTACCTCTGTACAAATATTAGAGCATGGAAGACTAATGTCCAAAACACACATACCATTAATAGTCAAGGAAGGAAGAAAAACACTTAGGTCTCAAATGTGCCAAACAGGTGACACTAACAGAAAAATGGGAAAGCTGTAATCCTTTAACAAGTAAAAATTCCAAAGAATATGTCAAGGAATGAAATCAGTCATGTACTCTTGTCTTTTGGTACCAGAAGTGAAAAGTAAAACAAAAATTGTAAAATAATTTACATAAAATTAACATGCTTAAATGGAACATTAAGAAAACAGCTTAAAATGTAAATATTACTAGTGTTATTACTCTACTTCACCCAGAAGTGTTTACACTTCTGCATGTGAATTTAGAAGTATCTGGAGGAGGGTAGCTGAGTGAAAGGCCAACATATTACTTGTTTATGAGATTATGTGTCAAGATCTTGTCAGCAGGATTTTGCATTAATCAGTATTATTAGTTACTATCGGTATTATCAGCACCTCCCAAGCAAATGTATTAGGTTGGGTAATCTTGCCTCATATTTTATGGGTATTATTTCACAAATGCTTTTTTGTTTGGGGGAGGGGAATCTTATTGATACAATATTTCACATCTATTAATCATTAGTTTCTACATATGTCTCAAAGGAAAAAAAACAAGAAGGAAAAAAACAAGAAGGCATTTTAGAAAATACTGTAAATTACATGAAAAAGAATTTTGCAAGTCTTCATCCTATATTGTTATGGGCTTATATTGCAATCTCTACTGAAGTTAGAAATAAGTAGTGTATGCTACTGAAAAGGGAATTCCCAGCACTTCCATTAGATGCAACATTTATGCCTATCCCAAATAAAATCATAGAACCATAGAATTGTTTAGATTGGAAAATACTGTTAAGGTCAATTCCAACTGTTAACTTGGCACTGGCAAGTTCATCACTAAACCATGTCCCTAAGAACCACATTTACATGTCTTTTAAATACCTCTAGGGATGGTGACACGACCACTCCCTTGGGCAGCCTGTTCCAATGCTTGAGGACCCTGGTTCATAAAAGAAATTGTTCATAAAATATTGTAGATTAAACATGCTTCTCAGACAAGAGATAGTTCTGACTTTCAGTGCCTCAAACTAATTGAGAACTGGCCACAGTCAGGGTCATGGCAACTATGGGACAGGAGACCTCTAAAAAGGGTAAGAAAGGAAGGTCAGTCCAAGCCTTACAGGCAAGCTGTGGTATACTCTACCCATTCACTCCAAGCTGAGCAGAGAATGATGGCAGCAAAAGATTCAAGAGCACTTTGAGCTCCAAAAAGTCTCCCTACAGCTTTGCTGACAAGTATAAATTAGCAGATTTATTTCAGTTAGGTTCTCAGATCTCCATGCCACAGTAAGTGTTGCTTCTGTCAACAGGGCAAGCAAAGTATTATTGAGAGGCTCCTGATCTTCTGTGAGGACATTTTTCCATGGTGTCCAGACAACCAGAAGAGACTAGGATTTTTCAGGTTTTGCCAGTCACTGTGTGAAAACAGGCTGTTTTGAGCTAAAAATCACCTCTGTTTTTTACACCCTATGCAAAGTAAGGTAACCTAAACAAAATATGTTATTTCTGATTATTTTAAAGCAGGGTCATGTTCTGTAATTCAGGCAAGAAGTGGAAAGAAGAACCCGCAGAAGGGCAAAGAACAGATCACAAGAGGCAAAAGGCATTCAAGAGGAGTAGCCAACTGAAGACACGATATGCAGAGACTGGAGAGTATGGACACAGAGGGAGATGACAGAGGGCACAGTAGCATTAGAAGGAATGTGTGGAATGAGGAACTGTACAGGAGCAAATAGAAAGATAAGGAAACAAGGGTGGAAATCAAGGGAAGAAGTGGAGTCCAACACACTGTCAGGAAGGCAAAGAAAGGAATTATGTGCAGCAGAAGAGTGGAAGCTTGAAATAATGAGCGGGGAGGAAAGAACAAGGAAGCAGGCAGGCATGCTAATTTAATTTTCTTAAAGAAATCTTCCTTCAGGAACGCCTGAGAAAAGCAATGTCATTTTACTGGTATCTACCTGCAATTGAATTTCTATGTTCAGATACTCCCACACAAACTTGTTGGTGACAGGTGCAGAAAAAAGCAACAATTAAAAATGTTCATTGTTAATTTTTTAATTTTTTTATTCTTATTTATTCCTACTGATACAGAAGTAAAAGCATAAACCACTATTATGAACAGCAAGCTATACAGTTATACTGAAGGTTAGAGATAGGTTTGTATTCTCAACCAATTACCTAGAGATTAGCCATACAGGGAAAAAAGAAAGAACATGCTGTGTGAGATAAAAAGGACTACCTGGTTATGGCCAGTTTTGTGGTTACATACTATTCAAGAAGGGGCTGAGTATGTGCAGAACAGGCACAAAGACTGGTGTCAGGAAAAGGACAGCGTGATGAAGATTACTGATTTCATTCCATGACCCCTGAACAACCACCACCTGATTTCTCCTGCATGCATGCGCTGCCAACATTTAAATATTCTGGGAAATACCATGAATATGCAGATTGTTTCTGAGAAATTGTTGAATATGTATGTTACATGCGTATATCTAGTCCAGCAATAGAGAGACACAGGGCCTTGCTTGGAGGAGTGATCCCCGTGACTGCCTGGCACCAATAAAGGAATACTGCTTCTAAAACCTTAAAGTCTGGTTTTGGTAATTTCTTTGAACACCATCTTTTTGGTAACACTACAATAAACAATATTTATTAAGTCTGGATAGTGGCTCTACAGGCTAGGAAAAGAATTCTTAGAGCATTTTTTGGCTTCAGGCTAAAGGGATGAATAAAAACTGCAACCACAAGTGCTTTCCTATGGAGCTTCTTTAAGAGTTATGCTCTATCTCACCTCTTCTCCAACTCCTTAATGTCACAGAGAGAAACACTGGTGAAATCTCAAGAGGATCCAGACTGTTTCAAGATCTGGATTTCTCAAATCCTTGGGAGGGTGACCAGGAAAGGCAACACTTAGAGCCTGATAACAGCTCTACTGAAGAGAGATAGCTAGTGTCTCAAAAAAAAAAAAAAAAAAACAGTGAACCAACTCAACATGCTCTAAGCAAAGTCATATAACTGTTGAAATGCTGGCAGCTACTCTATGTCTAATCTCTACAGCTAGCAGCAATGAAGCCACAAAAATAGTAAGAATAAGGTAATACTTTCAGCAGAAAAAGATGGTGAAATTACATGAGGGAGGATGTACTCAGAAGGCTTAGCTCTTTGGAAATCAGGTCCAGAGGCTATGGGCAGGAGAAAGACAGAGTGGCCAGGTTTGGATCAGAACCTTAGAAAGGACGCCTACTAACAAGTAAGGTGTGGGGTTTCTGATTTTGCTCTAGGCCAAAGTCTATTTCACAAAGTAAGTGGCTGAGTCCTCAGCTAGTTTCATGAAAGATAATAAAAGGTGGTACTGTATTCCTACAGTACTTTTTCACCTCTGTGACTTCACTGCAAATGGACAAATAAAATCAATGCAATTTAAAACAATCTTAGGAGCGCTGTAAATTATGCTTCTTGAATAATAGCTCTTAATAGACAAGGATCTTCATCTTCAGAGTAACTTACTTTGTCCTGTCCCATGCCAGCTATGCTGGCTTTGCAGTCCCTGAAAATGAGTATGTGTGAAAGGGAGTCCACTGACTATTCAGGGGAATCTTCTATACTTTTTATACTTTTGGCTAATTTCCTCGTAGGTATAGAGCATACTAATTACCAGCAACAGCAAATTTAGAAATGCACAAAAGATGTTGAAAAACAACGTTTCATCTGACACATGTTACCAATTGTTGCAATACACACATTTTCAGTGTATTATGCAGTCACTCAGTTCAGTATGTACACAAAGTAACAAAGAATTGGTGCATGTATAACTAAGCAAACCTTGGGTAAAATGAAAAGATGATTTTGTCTGATAGATTGAGTATTTCAGCTGAAATCCTTTGGTACACTTTGATAAAAAAGGAAATTATATTATTTTATTCAACAGTAACTGCATTATACATTGCATTAACTCATAAGAAATAAATGTATTTAAAATTATTAAACATAGCAGTTAATAGCTCTTGTATAAGCTCCTTTCCTAACAAGCACTAAGTAAAACATTTATTGCAGCACAAATTGCAACATTATACAGTTAATTATTATACATTAATGCATTTCAAATTTCAAACTGATTGAAGTTTAGCAGTAGGGATAAAAAAGAAAATAATTGTAATAATAGCCTGCCCTGAATATTTTATGGAAATCATAGGCATTTAATAACTGCAAGCTCTGTATATAAGCACAAAAGTTAATGTAACAATATAAAAGAAATTAATGTGACTTACCACAGATTCTGCCTCATAAAACCATTAAGTCAAATTAAAAACAGAATATTAAAAAATCTGTGGCTCAATAAATTGAATAGATTGCTATGAGGAATAAGGAGGACGTGTGTTTATGCCTGTCTACAACATACTTTGAAAAAAAGAAATTATCACAAGACCCATTTCCAACAAAAAGCCACTGCCTCAGTGATAGGTTTGCATATGTATGATGTGTTTGCTTGTGACTTCTGTCATCAAAAAGTAATGAAATAAAAAGAAACTGGTAGCAATATACATAAGAAATATTAAAAAATACACATTTTTCTTCACGTGATACTATTGCAGCCTCAAGCTCCTAAGCAATTAGATCCTCTCTTCAGAAAATATTGAATTTCTAATAAGATTTCCCACCATTATAGATTGCTGACATCTGACTACCTCAACAGAAACTGCCAACGGTGCTTCTAGAGGTTGACCTTGTATGCAGTAGTCATCTTTACAGACAGGAAATGTGGAAAAGCTGCTTTAGTCAACTACAATAGCTCAGTCATCTTTATATATAAACAGCTATAAAAATAATAGCTGTATTGCGAGCCAGCAATGTGCACTCACAGCCCAGAAGGTCAACCCTATCCTGGGCTGCATCAAAAGAAGCGTGGCCAGCAGGTCGAGGGAAGTGATTCTCCCCTTCTACCCTGTTCTGGTCAGACCCCACCTGGAGTACTGTGTCCAGATCTAGAGCCCTCAATACAAGAAAGACATGGACCTGCTGGAGGGGGTCCAGAGGAGGGCCCCAAAAATTATCAGAGGGATGGACACACCTCTCCTATGAGGAGAGGCTGAGAGAGTGCGGGTTGTTCAGCTTGGAGAAGAGAAGGCTCTGGGGAGACCTTATAGCAGCCTTTCAGTACCTGAAGGGGGCCTATAAGAATGATGAGGGGAAACTTTTTACAAGGGCCTGTAGTGACAGGACAAGGGGTAATGGTTTTAAGCTGAAAGAAGGGAAATTTAGACTAGATATTAGGAAGAAGTTTTTTACAATTAGGGTGGTGAAACACCAGAACATGTTGCCAAGAGAGGTGGTAGAAGCCCCATCCTTGGAAACATTCAAGGTCAGGGTGGATGGGGCTCTGAGTAACCTGATATAGTTGAAGATGTCCCTGCTCTGAAATGTCCCAGCAGGGGGTTTGGACTAGATGACGTTTAAAGGTCCCTTCCAACCCAACCCCTTCTATAATTCTATGAATAAAGGACCGTGTGTTGTAATATGAGTTTTTCTTCCTTCTCCCTAAGTTGGTTATTCACCTCACTTATTCTCCATGTTTCTAAGCACCTAATTTATTAATTCATTTAAATAACAGATCATTAAGACCATTTGCATCTTGAAATTAATAAAGCAGCTCCCATTCAGACACATCTTTTTTAATTCCATGCCTTTTTCAAACTCAGCCTTCTCTTGGGTACAGCTGGGTCCTAAGGACTAACTTGTCACAAAGCAAATGCAAAAGCTCTGAAATATCTGTCCTGGCCCAGTTACTGCAAACTGAGCATCAGTACACCTACACTCTATCCTGCAGTGAGTTAAGCAACATGGCTTTCCTGCTGCCAAGTACTATTTGTCCATTTTATGTTTTGCAATGTTTTGCATTTTACTAAATGTAAACCCAAAGAAACTCACCATGTGCCTGAAGAAAGGGGCTGCAATGTTTACCATCAACTCAGTTTCCCATTAGCGTTAGTGTATCCTGGCTATTGTGATAGATATCAACACACTAACATCAATAAGGGTTCTCATTTCTTACTACAGATTGCAATTTTATCTCCTTTTACGCAAGGAATAAACCTACAGGTCTTGTAAAATCTCTGCAAATAAGAAACAAGATGATCTCTCTTCAGTTTTTGCTTGCTTTGACAACACAACATGGTCTATGTTTTTACTACACACAGTTTTTAATCATAAAAGTTGTCAACAGGAAAATGAGGAAAACAACAGTTTTAGCTCACAATTAACAGCTGACAATCAGCAGTCCAGGTTTACATTCTTTGGCAAGTTCATAAATATATTGAAAGCAATTCAGAGCATGATAGCAGTAGCAGCTGCCATACCTGATGTTCTTTGCAGCTTTTCTTTTAATTAAGGGTTGGCCTATTTCTTCAGTTTTTTTTAGCCAATGGAAAACCCAGGAAATTTAAATTATTGCAAACTTCTAAGACATCACAATATTCAAAACTAGATCTGAAAAAAATCTATGGAGTGGCTCAGCCCATCTCCAGTATGAAATATCTTCTCCAAATCATAGCAAGAACTTAAACATTACATTCTACTATGACTAGAACTTCTTTTATAGTTCAGGTGGGTAGTTATTTGCAACCTGTGCGTCCTCAATAAAATTACTGTATTTGAATGGAATGGGCTTTAAAGTGAGGGTGCTACCTTACAAGAATTTTCTACTATGTTTCTGAATTTGCTACTTTCCTGTTCAACTTAATACAGTATACTATTTACAAAACGTGGTACAAACAAAAAATTAGGTAGATTCGGGTTTGGGGGTTTTTTTTAACCCTTAAACCAAAATGCTGATAACGCTGATAAATGCTGGTAAGTGCCTATGGTGTCACTTTCATAAGCCCAAAGCCTGATGAAACAGCTGCACTAGTCTAAGCTTTAAACCTCACATTTCAAGTTGCAATTACTGTTATATATAACATTCAATATTATTTAGATTTCTACCAGTGCAATGAAGAGTCCAGTCATAAAGTTAGTAGCATGCCTTACAGGTTACAAAAAACAAAGCACTAGCTCACAGTCTATTGGATTTGCTCTAAGAAGACGTGAGTTCAAATCGTGCACAAACAGCTTTCAACATTAAGAAATTCTTTCATCATCTTCATTTAAGAGGATTATGACATGGACCAGTTGTAATATGAATGGCATGCTGATGAAATTCTCAGTATATTAAAAAGCACATTCAAAGTAAATACACAGTTAGCCCAGCGAAACTCCATTGGAAGATTAGGTTCCAATAGACTATGAGCATAATTCTTCAGATGTTAAGTCCCAAGAAACAATCACTTTCAAACAGTCTGGCACTCAAAACAGAGGAGATACCACGTAACTGCCTAATTGGCAGGGACAATCACAGCAAAGGATATGGGATGCATTTTCAACTATGAATATTTTCTTTTTATCTGTTTCAGTCCTCTCAAAAATGTACTTATGTAAACTCACTGTGCAGTTTATTGGTTTCAGATTAAAATTAATGAATCCCACACCAATGACAGCCAAAAGCAGCCAACTAAAATGCCAAGAGCCTTTTTCACTATGTACCATGGAAAAAAAAAATTGTGAAAGAGTGATAAGCACTTGCTTTATTCAATCCAAATACTTTGAATTTGAAGGAATTTTTTTGAATACGCCTGCAAAGCCAATTCAGGAACTCCAATGCGCCTTCAGAGTAGACAGTGGAGCTATACTGATCAAAACAGTACTTGGGAGCAACCATTATGTTCCTGAAGTTGGCTTCTAGCTCTCCATCAAAAATCCATCCACATTACTAAGTAAGATTCCTCACTCTAAAATGAAACTGAAAGTGTCAAAATTCAAGACAGAAATTACATGCACGATACACCCAGTACTTCAGCAGCTGGTCTAAGTTTTCTAATTTCACTGTCAACTGAGAGAATGGTCATCTCCAGATACACTTGTCTCTCCCTGACAGCTGAAACCTAAAGCCCAGCTTGAATTAATCCTCTAATTCTCACACAGTGGGAGATGACAAAATGTATCTTGCCTTCAACAAGTTTCCAGGAGCAGTTGGAATCTGAAAGTGTACCATGGTCAAGAAATCTTTAGATTTATTGCATCTTTCTAGTTGCCATGGGGAAACAGATTGAAACATACAGACTCTCCAAATAATTGGCCTTTTCTGAACTTATGTTGATGCTTTCTGAATGGACAAGATCAAAGTGAAACCAAGTACCCTACAGCAAATAATCCTCTTATAGTTCTTGCTATGTGGAGTTTGAATGCTATTAGCCAGAGCAGCACTTTAGACTGCGATTTGTTACTGAACACTTAATTATTAACATTTAAACAGTAGTGAGAAGAAATGTCAAATGCTACAAAAAGTATAATTTATTTCTCCTGACCAATATTAATTGGCCTGTACTAATTACTTTTGGAACAATTACTAATGAGAAAAAATAGCCATCCCAGCCTGTCAGCGATATCTGTAGTGAGGTGACAGTCTTCTAGCTATTTAAAAAAAAAAAAATAGAGTGGAGGGGTAATATCACACCATAAGACTAAAAAAGCAGCTTCACAAAGAAGATGTTTATGACTACATTTTTAAATTGCTGCCACAGCACAGTGGGCAAGACATTCTGAAAGCACCTCCAGCAGCTCTGCTGTATGCCTAGTCATAGCAGCTATTAGCTAACTGGAGTTCATGTTTGTTTTATTCCCCTATGGTCTAGTCATATTGTTATACAGAACCAGACAGCTAACCAGGGATCCTCAGGGAGAGCAAGGTGTCCTTTGAGCAGACCAGATCCTTTTCTTCACTTTTTTTCAGGGCAGAACAGTAGGAAGATAGTCAAAATATGTATTCTATTTTGCTTTTATCAAAAGCATAAAGATAGGACCATACTAGTTTAACTTCCAAGGTATACTCAATAACATACACAGCCTCCTGTGGTATGTAAATGAAGCCAGTAATGTAGTGGTTATGCCTAGGTACATTTGCTAGGCAGAAAGAGCCTTTGTAAATTCAGTCAGCCAGAGTAAATGGACAATTCAAGAAAAATACAAGCATATTATTCCACTCTTTCACTGTTTTAAGTGAAAAATCAAAAGCCAGTATGCTCAGTACTCACCATTATCTTGAAAGACTCTTGTGGAAGCTGTTACTGTTCCTGTTTCTCTTACTTTTGTAGAGTTGTTAGAAAAGTGTCCTCTGGGCACAGAATCCTGTGGATTCTGGCTCTTTTTGTCTTTCCCTTTGGGAGGCTGAGGTGAGGAACTGTTTCTTCCTGGATCACTGGATCTAAGAGTAGATTTAGACTGCCAATCATTCCCCTGAAAAGAAGTGTACATAATTATCACTGATGAATATAACTCATCAACTCACTATGATCTGACTGATTAAATACTCCTCAACAACTCAAAGAAGAAAATAACACATTTATTTTAAGGAAATATGCTTTATTTGATGAAAAGAATGGCTAGATGAATCTATACATATGAAATACAGCTGTATCTCATGTATGCATATGTGGAAAGCCATAAGATGTAACATATATAACTTGTGAATAATTCAGTGACTATGTAAATGAGACAGGGGCATTAATTTGCTAAGCATCAAAAGCAGCTGGAGGGGATGACAATATTTGTGTGGCAGTAACACTGATTGCCAAGTGGACAGTTAGAAAGGAGTCTGCCAAGTAAACAGCTCCAAATCACCTCCAAGGGCAGAGTATAATAGAATCATAGAATAGTCTGGGTTGGAAGGGATCTCAAGAATCATCTAGTTCCAACCCCTCTGCCATGGGCACAGACACCTTCTACTAGACCAGGTTGCACAAAGCCTCATCCAGCCTGGCCTTGAAGACAGACAAGGATGGAGCATCCACAACTTCTCTGGGCAACCTGTTCCATTGCTTCACCACCCCCTCCGTGAAGAATTTTTTCCTGATGTCCATTCTAAACCTACCTGCTTTCAATTTAAACCCGTTACCCCTTGTCCTGTCACTACAGGCCCTTGCAAAAGGTCCCCTCCCAGCTTCCTTGTAGGCCACCTTCAGGTACCGGAAGGCTGCTATAAGGTCTTCCCGGAGCCTTCTCTTCTCCAGGCTGAACAAGCCCAATTCTCGCAGCTTTTCATCATAGGAGAGGTGCTCCAGCCCTCTGATCATCTTTGTGGCCCTCCTCTGGACTCCCTCCAACCAGTCAATGTCTTTCTTATGCTGGGGACCCCACAGCTGGACGCCATACTCCAGGTGGGGTCTCACAAGGGCAGAGTAGAGGGGCAGAATCCCGTCCCTTGACCTGCTGGCCATGCTTCTCTGGATACAGCCCAGGATAGGGTTGGCTTTCTGGGCTGCCAGCACATACTGTCGGCTCATGTCCAGCTTTTCATCCACCAGTACCCCCAAGTGCTTCTCCTCAGGGCTGCTCTCAATCCATTCTCTGCCCAGCCTGTACTTGTCCTTGGGATTGCCTCAACCCAGGTGCAGGACCTTGCACTTGGCCTTGCTGAACCTCATGCGGTTGGCACAGGCCCACCTCTCCAGCCTGTCAAGGTCCCTCTGGATGGCATCCCTTCCCTCCAGCATGTTAAGCTCACCACACAGCTTGGTGTCACCAGCAAACTTGCTGAGGATGCATTCAATCCTACCATCCATGTCACTGCACAAAGATGTAATCTGTACTGAATCGGTGAAAACAGATACTTGGATTCTTATTTGGCACTGTTTTAAATCCATAGTGGACTCATTTCATACACATATAAATAGCTATACAGGACACAGAACATTGAAGACACACTTTCTATTTAATGGTTAGCTAGGACAAAACACATCAGATAGGAAAATGTTTTAGGGTCTTATTCAGACAGCATGCAGAAACACCATTTTCTTCAAGACATTTTGTAAACGTTCTGTGTTTTTCCTTTAGGTGTATAATCTGAATAAATAAATAAACATATACAAAAAGATAGCTGACAACGTTTATAGGAAAGACGTCAAGGCACCAGTTGATCTTTGCTAAGGAAGGTGATTTCTTTTGATTGACATTGCAAATGGCTACAGCTTTAATAAGCATACCACAAGCTGGCTGTGGTTTTTTTTTTCCTTCAGATTTAATTAAAACCCAAAGGACAGGGACTTTCTATCTGCTGGAATTAAGTGAAACTAGATACAAACTTTATTATGGCACTTGATACTTACACTGCCTTTAAAGTTTCGAGATCCCACAATTGGAGGTTGTACAGAGGCTTTGGAACTGCAGAAATAAGATGTATCTTACAACTGTGTACACCGCCACTACCATAGACACTATGTAACTATAATCACGTCAGGTAACAGTACTTTGGTTATGGCAACAGAGTTAATTATTTTATTAATTGCATGTTTTTACTAAGAATCACTTATTTCTCACTAGACTATATTTAAATGCATAATCATTAACTTATTCAAACAAATGCATTACATTTCCCCACAACTAATACTTTATATACCAAAAATTTGCAGAGCAGAATTCAATGAATTACCATCTGAAAGATCCTTACAACTTTTATAATGAAAAGTTTCAGCAATTTCAACAAAACTGTTTTTTTCACTGTACTTAAAATTCATTCGTTGCGAATGCTGTTTCCCAAAATACTCTCAAGCTATTCAGATTATCTACAATTGTTCACTAAAGAAAAAAACCCTAAACCTTTAAATTACACCCATTTACATGCAGAATATGGGACAAATTCTCTAAATTACACCAATCTGTGGGACAAATTTCCATTTCTTTCCATTTGTTTCAATGACCTGGCTCACACGTTTCATTTAACCAAAGATACTAAAAGCCCAGGTTTCTCCTTACAACACTCAGTTTAGGATTCGATTATGTGGTAATTCTAGCCTACAAAAACTAGACCCAAACATAAAGCATTCTTAAGGGAGTACGTATTCCACAAAACACTACCAAGCAAAACCACATCCAGACTGGTGTAGCTGCACCTAATCTCAATCAGCTGTACACATTTTATCCCAAGGGGAAAAAAAAAAAATTAAGCCAAGTCAAAATAATTCTTTGTCATTAATTTTGTGATACACGATCAATAGCATTTTTATGAGGTGATATAGCCTTCTGAATTTCCACTTTCTCTTTTGTTTTTGTTATCTCAGCTTTCTGAGAAGTTGTCAATAAAGTTTTGCATCCATAGTAACCTATTCATCCATCCTTCCCTTGTTCTTGGAATGATGAATTTACACTTTACTGGTGGCATTGCAACAAAATTGACACACACAACCACATGAGAAGTATATCACACACCTACAGAACTTACCCCTGTGGCCTTCCAATTGCAGATTTGCTAAACAGCAGATCACCATATGGCAACTTCTTAAACTTTTCTCTACCCACTGCAACATAAATTTGCCCATTCTCCAACTCTGACCCATTCTGAACAAGTTTTCCATTTAAAGTGTAAAGTCTGAAAAATATGAAAATGCTTAATATAATCAAGCTTAACATTCAGTTACATTTACTGAGGGTTGAAAACTACACTACTCTAAACTCACTAACTCATGTAGAATTTCCAGATATGAAACCCAATAAAGTACAGTGGATGCCATACAATGATCAATCACTACATAAAAAAAAAAAAACAAACACCAAAAAAAAAAAACCCAAGACAAGACAGAGCAAAATATTTACTTAAATCACAGTTATATAAAACTAATGAAGAATGAAGTACTATGACAGAGGAAATACTCTTATAAGTTCTAAAATTAAGTAAATTACTTTGTACGAAAAGGTCATTAATGCCTTTCCCCTGATACCTTGGAAGGAACCTATTCTATGAGTTCCTGACCACCGTCATACCAAGTTCCACCTCCTATCTGTGCTCTAGGCACTATGCAGTTAACAGGGAAGAACAGGGCACTCATGGCCCCACAACTGAAAACCCAGGACCTGTCCACCTAACAGAACAAACTGATAATATTGCACTTATTATATTGTATAGATCAGAAGGCTGGAACACGGCTGCACCTGGTGGGGTAAGGCTGGGAGTAGCAGGAAACACAATAATGTATTAGAATCATAGAATCATAG
>NW_010254551.1:0-32556 GCF_000690775.1 Eurypyga helias
TTCCTGGCTGAATCCAGCACATAAGAAGCCCAGGAATACTAACTATTGTGTTTTTTTGTTTGTAACAGCAAAGGCAACAGTGGTGTTGCTTATCTTCCTTGGGCTGTTTGTAAACTAAATGATTGTGACACTAAATGGTTGTAGGACATTAGGGAAGTTAGTTGCCAGCCCTGTGCCTCAGTTTCGTAAATAATGTTTTATAAAACTGGATTAAGCTTCTAATGTTTAAGTGCTGTGAGATCTTCAGAGTACATACCTTGTTAATTCTTCTTTGCTTTAAGATATATTGAGGGATAGTCTAGTAGGTACAGACTGTGGAGCAACTGAAGAACCTTTTTTCACATTCCTGTTATGTGACTTAGACTTTTTTGGACTTAGGTGAATTATTTCCTTACACAAAGAAAGGAAAGTGAAGATAATGATGATGCTAAAAACCACTCTGAGATTCCTAAATGAAAGAGGCAGTGCAAGTGCCAAATGGTAGTGCTGTTGTAACATATGCAGGGGAAACAGGCACCCCTGAGTGAGTTTGTGTCTTGCTGGGTAGGCCAGAACGCTGTGCCGCATTGAACAGTGCACAGCTGGAGATACCTGCATGGCCCTCGTGGAGCCAGACAGCCAGACTGGCAGCCTGTGAGATGGACCCTTGAAGTGAGAGACTGGCCTGTGAATAGAGATTGAAATGAAGTCTGGCCATGATAGCCTCATCCTACAGCACAGGCCTGTAGTTGTTCCTGGCGGTACCCTAGGGAGAGGAGAAGGCTTTGAGGTGGGGTGTAGCAGTTACAGCTGGTAAGGCTGCAGTTGCCTGGTCCTGAAGCAATGTGGTGCCCTAAAGGGTAAACTGTTCGCATTACAAGAAGTCCCCTGAGTCTGTTGCATGGGAGGTACTATTTATCACTCCCAGCTGCATGCAGCAACAACCTTGAATACAATGGAATGATGCCTCAGGCCAGTCTATACATTTATAAGCACACTAATAAATCATCATAAAAATACATTTATTGCCATTAAAAATTTACATTGAACATTTGTCATCTGTAAGTCCCTTTCTGCCCTCCTCCTTACCCTTTCATCACTACTGACATGGATCAGACACAACAGATAAAGATATGGGAGAAAGGGGCTGTAGAACCAAGTGAAGACTCCAGGGATCAGTTCAGGCAGGAGTCCAAATTGATGCTCCAGTTTGCCAGTTTGTCCATGTGAGGGCATGGGATAGTTACCAGCATCTGGTGGTCAGGGTCCTGGGTGTTTGTGAAAGCCAGAGGGAATGGGCCAGGGTGCCACCACCATAATGGTTTTATTTGAGGGGCTACTGGGGACAGAGGCAGGTAAGGAGATGGTTGTGGCTGCCTGGGAGAGAGGATGGAGCAACTGAAACAGAGTGAGCATTTCTGCTTCTGAGCCACTGCAAAGACTGCCTGCCAAGCTGCGGGGTTAGCGTGGCAGAGGATGATGCAGACCTGCTTCTGGGTGGGCCTGCCACCTTGAGAGCAGGGTGACACTCAGCTGGTCGGGTTGCTCAGACGCACAGCGGTACTTTTGAGTCTTGTGCCGCAGCCTGCGCGCAGTCACGTTCCTGCCAGGACCTGCAGGGCTGCCTTTTGCTGTGATAACTTCCTTAGCTACCTTAGGTTGCTCTGTTGGGTGCAGGCAGTCTCCATGTGCTGGCTAGGCATGTGGTATTGTTGCAGGGACTGGGTGCTTCTAAAGTGCTGGGTGACCTTTGGTAGGTATTGGATTGCTTTCTGGGTCACTGGACTCTCTTAAACTGCAGGCCTTGAGAGAGGTCAGAGTGTGTCCGAGGTGCAACTTCCCACTTGTCTGGAAAAAAGGTGAGCGCGCTGCTTGTCTGACACTTCTAGCCAGATTTTTAGCTGTTTCTGAGCCTGGTAACTTAGACTAATGGATCCTCGTTAGCTTTTGAGGCTGCAAGTGGCATAGCAAAGGTTTTGCATTGGCTTTAACAGCAGTCTCATTTGTTTTCTCATATTGTTGTTGTTTTATGAGGGAAGCCGCCTGGGAGTTTCAAGTCTCCCAAAGAATCCAGCTGTGATTTATGAATTGGCCATCAACAGTTATTATGCCAGCCACTGCATGCATCCATTCTAATAAATTTCCTGCATCTTCCTTAGCAGCTTGTTTTACTCCTGTTTATTGATACCATGGTCTTAACAAAAGCAGCACATCAATTACAGTAATAGCATTCAGCACTGCTGGAGATGTGGTCTGAGGACAGGTTGTGGAGGTGTCACGGTTTAGCCCCAGCCACCAAGTAAGCACCACACAGCTGCTCATTTGCCCCAGCTCCCCCCAGGTGGGGTGGGGGCAAGATTCGGGGAAAAACAGTTTGTTGGCTGAGATAAAAAGTTTAATACAGCAGCAAAGGAAGAGGAAATAATAATAATATTACTGATAAAGGAATATACACAGACAAGCAGTGCATGTGCAGCAATTGCTTCACACCTGCTCATCCTCAGCACGTGCCTGAGCAGCGATTCCCACTCCTGGCCAACTCCAGTTTTATATCCTGAGCATGACACTATGGTAGGGAATATCCTCTGGCCAGTTGGGGTCAGCTGTCCCAGACGTGGTCCCTCTCAGCTTCTTGTGCATCTCCCTGCTAGGTAGATCATGGGATGCTGTGAAGTCCTTGACTTAATAGAAGCACTACAACTACTTAGGAATGACTAAAACCATCAGTGTGTTATCAACATTCTTCTCATACCAAATCCGATAAACAGCACTATACTAGGAAGAAAACTAACTTTATCCCAGCCAAAACCAGGACAGACACCTGGGTGAGGGATTAAGGGCTATTGAGAGGACATAGAGAGGAAAGTAGAGGTAAAGAGTTTTGTACATTTCCTAATTGCATTGTCTCCTGTTTGCTTCAATCACTAAAACCATTTTAAAATAAGTGAATATGGGTTAGATGGATGGAATATTCAGTGGATAAGGAAGTAGCTGGATGACCACATCCTGAGAGTTGCAGTCAATGTTTCAGTGTCCAAATGGAGATCACTAACAAGCGTTGTCCCTCAGGGGTCTGGATCAGGACTGGTATTGTTCAATATCTTTATTAATGATAGAGACACTGGGATTGAGTGCACCCTCAGCCAGTTTGCAGATGATGCCAAGCTGAAGGGTTCAGTCAACACGCTGGAGGGAAGGGATACCATCCAGAGGGACCATGACAGGCTTGAGAAGTGGGTCCATGTGAACCTCATGAAGTTCAACAAGGCCAAGTGCAAGGTCCTGCACCTGGATTGGGGCAACCCCAGTATCATTCCAAGCTGGAGGATGGATGGATGGATTGAGGGCAGGCCTGCTCAGGGGCACTTGGGGTATTGGTACAGTGGAGCAGGCTGTACCTGAAGGACTGCACCCTGTGGAAGGGACCCATGCTGGAGCAAATCGTGAAGAACTGCAGTCCATGGGAAGGACTTGAGTCAGATGTTCGTCAGATGACTGTCTCATGTGGGAGTTACCACATGCTGGAGCAGGGGAGGAGTGTCAGGAGTCCTCCCTGCGGAGGAAGGAGTAGCAGAGACAACGTGTGATGAACTGACCACAACCCCCATTCCCTGTCCCCCTGCACTGCTGATGGGGAGGAGTTAGAGAATTTGGGAGTGAAGCTGAGCCCAGGAAGAAGGGAGGGGGCAAGGGAAGGTATTTTAAGATTTTAGGTTTGTCTCTCATTATCCTACTCTGATTTGATTGGTAACTAATTAAATAGATTTTTCTTCCCCAAGTTGGGTCAGTTTTGCCCATGATGATGATGGGCGAGTGATCCCTCCCTGTCCTTGTCTCAACCCACAAGTCTTTCCTGATATTGTTTCCTCACCATCGCATCGTGGGGAGGGGTGAGTGAGCGGCCTCATAGTCTTTTGTTCCTGGCTGGGCCTAAACCATGAGAGCAGGTCACCTGGCTTTCTATTTCTGGCTCAGGAAAGGAGTTTGGACAGAAATGGAGAAATCCTGTGCTTTAACCTGTTGCTCAGTTTCCTCACACGTAAGTGAGGTAGGTGTGTGTTCACCAGCTTCACAGAACCTATTGAGATTTTCTGGTTTACAGTGATTGAACTTTACTGTCTTTACTACTTTTTTTTCAAGCAGGGTAAGTTTGTGTGCCTTTCTGTATGATATTTATAGGAAGAATGGCTAAAATGTCCATATCCTGTATCCTGTATCGCTGGTATGCAGTGGCAGTTAGGATTTGTGTCCCTCTGTCTGGCATTTGATACCATATTTGCAGAAGATTGTTGTGTGTCTTAATGATTTTTTTTTTTTTCAGATGAGGAAGTGTCTGTAATGAACTGTACACAGATCATTGCTGTCATTGACAGGGTTGCCACCCTATATTTGATCTTTCATCCTGTTTGCTTCTTGATTGGAAGTGTGGCAGATGCAATTTGAGATGTATCAGTGTGTTTATTTACTACTGAACTTTCTGTTTCTTCTGAGCCAAGTGTCTTGCCCTATCAAAGTTGCTTTTAACTATGGATGTGGTTCCACATTGGACTTGTCACTTCTTTACTTCATTAGTCGTTACGAGAGATCACAAATATACCAGCACAGCACTGTTCGCACATTTGGTGTCAGGTTGTGCATTTAGGATTCTAGCCTGTATGGCCATCAGCTGGGCTTCAACTTACACTTTTTCTGTGCTACGTTATATTACTACTTTCCCTTGAATAGAGTATAGCAATTCCCATGTGCTTTCTTTGTGGTTATTATTCTTCTGTCACTCATGTCGTGTGTTTCTTCATTACTTTTTCTGTGTGCTGAGCATGCAGAACAGCTCCAGATAGCTTTGTGTGTTAGGTTTATGTACTTAGTTTTTCCAAAGGCCATATACGAACACCTAGTCTGCATATCCCTACCATGTGATGGCCTTTCCTTGGCTGACCCAAGTCAGACCACCACAGTTCCTGCTGCCTTAGCCCTGAGCTGTTGCTTGTTTCAGTCACCACTTCCATCATCTCATCCTTCAGCTGTAAGAGGTAACTGCCTTTCCATGTGCATCTTACCTAGCACTCAGCTATAGCAAAGTTAAATCACAGCTGAGGTGAGTTTGCCATAGCTCAGCACTCAGTGTAGGGTTGCATGGTCCCTGTAGTAGAGCTGTGCACAGAAGTCAAGCATGGAGTAACAGAAGACTGCAAACAGGATTCGGGTTCACTAGTGGAGATGTGAAAGGGTGGAGGACTAGAGAAGCAGAAGATGCCATGGGAAGTTAAAAACAATCCACATGCACTCTCATACGTAACTACGTGTACATACATACAAAATTCTTGTTGATATTAAGACTGTGAAAACCATTGGTCTGGGTTAGCCCTGCTGTACGGTGGGTCTAAATACTCTGCTTTCCAGTGATACTGTTATTCCTCCACGTGACTGAATTAATAGTGCTATGTCTAATATTCCTTTGTGGATTAAAGCACCAGCACTACAACCACGGCCCTTCTACTTTTATTCTTTATTCCTGGATTTATTCCCAATTTTGTCTATGAAATGATCATTTAGTACATGAGCAATATGCTGATTTCCCCTTATGTTTATTGCATTTTCTGTTCATAAATCAGGAATTAATTTGTCTTTTTTGGGTCCCTTGATGCCTTTCTGTTTAATAGCCAAATGTATTTGGCCTGTGTAATCTAATGAAAAATAAGAGGAATAGATAGTGAAAAGCGATGTTGCCAGCAACCTCTAATTCCCTTCAGAACCTGGGGGACCCTCTTTTTTCTCCTTTCTCCATCCTGGAGACCCACATGCATCTGTCACTTACTGATAAGGGACTCCTGTGTTTGGTAGCTAAGTGATAGGCCAGGGCTGGAGGGGAGGAGGGGTTAGTTGTCAGTCACCTGGGATCCATCTGCAGCCCTGCCACTAAATTGTTCTGTGACCTTAACCTCCTTGCATAGCAGAATAATTGAAATTAGGTATAAAGTAACTCCAACCAATCCAGTCAGTCCATTTCACTGCCAGTTCAAGTCCTGCGATGTAATGCATATGCATTTTTCCTTGTTAAATTTAAATGTCTTAAGTGCTCTTCTTTTTGTGGAGCCTAGTAGAAGCTGGTGTTGGGAAGATTACAGCAAACATGTACTGCAAGCACAGGGCATGGTTCTTTCATCCCCAGTACTGTTTGTTGTGAGATGCTCCTGCTGCATGAAGCACAGCCTTTTCTTTCCCTTGAGCCAAGCACCTCTCCATGCAGCATTTTCGTCCCTGCGTGATCCAGGGCGCCGAAAGCTAGGGGCTAGATTCTGAGCTCATTTTTGTGTCTTGCTTCTTTACCCTCACTGTTGTTTCTTTAGAGAAAAGAATTCAGCCCTAGAACTGTAAATCCTGGATGGTCTCCAGCAACGTAGGGCAGAGAACAGAAAATTCTGATTTTTGAAGCTATTTGAAGTTTCTTAGAGGGAGCATTTCTTTTCAGGAAGGTGCATAGGTGCACAAGGAGGGGATGAACCCAACACCAGGTTGCTCAGGAATGGTGATGCCAAGTGTGGTTTGGGACACAAATACTGGCATTGCTGCCACGTAAACCCCAAGTACAGCTACTGCTACCGAGTGCAGGGGCTCCGTGGAAAACTCATTGCTATGGCCCTCACTCCTGCAAGGGTTTTATCTCCCTTTGAAAATACTCAATCCTTTGGAGAAATGCTTTTTGGCAGGAGGGTGAAAGATGGGGAGAGACCTCCTGACTCTTTCCTGCTGGGTTCCTGTGCTGATACACAAGCCCTGGCAGATGAGAGGCCAGCAGGGATCCTTTTTGTGTGTGAGGCTGTGTTTGCCAGAGAACATTTAATGCTGGGAATGCAGGGCTGGCTTCTGTGTTTTCGGGGCATGTTTGACATTTGTCTCTTGCTGTGTCACCTGCAGCCCCTTTTAGAGGGTTTTGAATTTGCCAGTTTGTAGAGTGCATGGTGGGCTACAGGAGCTAAATGGTTAACCCTGCAGTGGTCTGGGGTGTCCTTGCTACATGAGAGGAGGAAAAAACAGCAGCCAAAACCATTGGGAAACAGTTGTGAAACTCCTATTCAAGCAGGCTTCCCCCTGTGTTGCTGAGCCTCTCTGAACTCTCAGAAGTCATGTCTCACCCGCTGACTACTTTTCCCCCCAAACAGGCGGCTGTTGTAGGCTTGTCTGTACTGTGCTGGGGACTGGGGAAGGTGGGGGGAGAAGCCAGCACAGGAACAGAGCCATGTTTTCCCTTCTTGCTGGAGGGCATTATTGTCTAATTGGCAGTTTAGTCAGATGTTTGCTAGATATGAGAGTCGGGGGACCTTGTGATCTCCAGGGAGAATTCATGCAAAGCTGGAGACTATAAAAATGCCCCTGAGCAAATGAGTTTCTAGAGATAACACTGTCACTTTTACTGGGAAATTAAAAATTAAAAGGGAGATAGATCATGCTTCTTAAATATACCCTGCCATTTGTCCCTCTTGGCCTTAGAGACAATTTAAAAAGAAAATACTAAAATACAAAAGCTACCCAAAGGTCTGTATTTCACTTTCTGTGGACACCTATCCTTTGTTCCTCGTTGATTCACTTGTTGGTCTATTTTCTGAAGTAGTTCAAGATATTGTTTTGCCTTAGCATCAGAGGATAAGGCAATATATCCAGCACTGAAATTATTATACATCTGTGTGAGTGCAGAGGGGTAAACATGGTTGGTTCTTTAATGCAAACTCAATGCTATTTTTTTTTCAGCATGGAAACTGGAATAAGCAGACAGAATGATGTACCTCCATGATTTATGTGTATTCTACCCTTTAAACTCAGCACATGATTTTAGTAGCTGATTTTTACAGTTAGTATTAGGTAGACCCTATAAGCCCCAGCCACCTGGCAACTTGTGAATCTGGGCTTCTGGAATGTGGGCGTGAATTAAGTCAGGCTTTGCATTAGGTTTTGCACATGTAGGATGTAAACTGCATGATCTGCCTTCAAGCACTGAACTTTGGAGCAGTTTTGAAACTATTACATGTTTGGGAATTAATAAACATGTGGCATTCTTCGGGTGTTGGTATTGGGACCGGTGCTATTTAACATCTTAGTCAGTGACATGGACGGTGGAATTGAGTGTGCCCTCAGTGAGTTTGCTGGTGACACCAAGCTGTGTGGTGCAGTCGACACACTGGAGGGAAGGGATGCCATCCAGAGGGACCTGGACAGGCTGGAGAGGTGGGCCACTGCCAACCTCATGGAGTTCAACAAGGCCAAGTACCAGGTCCTGCACCTGGGTCGGGGCAACCCCTGGTGTCAGTACACACGGGGGGATGAAGGGATTGAAAACAGCCAGAAAGGTCTTGGGGGTACTGGTGGATGAAAAGCTGGACATGAGCTGGCAGTGTGCGCTGGCAGCCCAGAAAGCCAACCTCTCACTTAAACTGAAAGTGGGGAGGTTTAGATTGGATATCAGGAAGAAGTTCTTCATGGAGAGGGTGGTGAGGCACTGGAACAGGTTGCCCGGAGAAGCTATGGATGCCCCATCCCTGGAAGTGTTCAAGACCAGGCTGGATGAGGCTTTGAGCAACCTGGTCTCGTGGAAGGTGTCCCTGCCCATGGCAGGGGGGTTGGAACTTGATGATCTTTAAGGTTCCCTTCCAACCCAAACCATTCTGTGATTCTATGAATCTTGCATATATTGTGTATGGGAAAGGCTTCCGTATGTTCAGAGAGACAAGAGAACTGGAAACTGAAACTGGAAACATGTTTTTAAACTGGGTTTAAAAACATGGTAGTATTTGTTTAGGAAATGTTCATAGGTGTAGTATATAGAATCAATGAATGAGTTGTTCATAGAAATGCACTGTCATATTAGAGTCCTGAAGTTTCCCTGCTGCAGCTGGTCTCTGGAGTGAAGTTTCCTTTGCTGGTGGATGGGAGCTGGCTGCCTTGTCTAAGGTGTGATGGTCCAGGTCAGGGAGCTAGGTAGGGGGTTTTAGGTGCTCCATGGTGGTCAGGTTGCCGTGGGGAATACCGAGTGCATTGAATCAGGTGTGCTGGCTGGACTCTACGTATGTGTGGGAAAGGGGAAGTTCCAACACTGTAGAGCAGGGTCAGAGTGAACTGTGTGGGGATGCAGCACTGGGATGGTGGGCGACTGCTTCATTTCTAGTTCCCATGCTATATGAAGGAAGGGTGTCTATGTCCTACGTGGGGTTGGTTAATGGACTTGATATTTGTATCAAGTGCATTTACAGAGCTGCATGCAGAAAGCGTTCTGACTGTTTGCTGCCTGCAATCACCTTATTTAGCGTTAGGAGTTGCTTGCTTTTTGTGATATAGAAGCTCCTCTATATACATTGTGTGACGTTTTCCAGATCGCAGGCTGAGCCTCTTCTCCAACTCACAGCTGTTCCTCAGGCAATAACAGCTTTACGCTTCAGGAAAATGACAATGAGGGTAATCCCAGTCGGGCACCATCTCGCGTGGTGGCAGTGACCAAGCGTGTTAGCTCGGAGAGTATTGGGTTGACATAGGGCTGGTCCCTCTCCCTCCAGCCCAGCTGCCTGCCCTCCCTCAGCAGCGCATAGACTGCTGCTGTCTCACAGCCTTTTACACAGGACAACACAGTCTTACACCCTTACTTACAGTGTCTTGAATTTGCTGGCAGTGAAAGTGCTGATGGTACAGGTTGATTCCCTTTATATGGTAGGAGGCAAATGCCTTATTTAAATAAGCAGCTATTTTTGTAATAAATAAACCTGTCATGCTCAAACAAGCAATACTGTCACTAAATCCCTGCAGTAGTTACCTGCTAGAGGCGAAGTGCTGTCTACAAAGATAGGGTGGCAAGATTTGGGGCTATTAATGGTCAGAAAATTTCCCAGCATTTTATGTGGTAATGCCTTACAGTATGTTGGGTCAAGCCTTTAAAAGAAGTTAGCCTAACCAGCTTCGTGCTTCTTCTGACCCTTAACAGCTATACATCCTGTCCTTGCTGCTCTCTGATAGCACAATGTTAGGTCACTAGTAATGAACTAGAGTATTTCAGAGTCTGAGTGTCACTGCTAGGGAAGGTGGTTAAGTCATTATCACTATTTTGAAAGTGAGGCATAGTAGTCAAGATGACATAGCGAGGGTTTTGGAGTAGCTTTGAGATATGGGACACAATCCAGACCTCCTTATTCCCAGACATTTAGGGTCCTTTGTTTTTGTGTGCTTGTGATAATAACTTAATAATTCGTGGCAACAGGTGATAAAATTGTTCTTTTTGAATCTTGACGCGAGGAGGAATGGTGAATAGGCTGTCACTGTTGTGGGACTGGGAGGTGCAGTAACTCCACGTCTGTGTACAACAGGCTTTAAGTTGTGACGGTGTGTTCTGCCTGGTGAATGACTATACCTAACCTTATGTCTAAATTAATTTGTCTTTTCTGCCTTAGATTAAAATTGTTACCATAAACATGATCATAGCTAGTTTAAAAATATCACCATTACGTAGAGTAGATAGGCTGAGGGAGTTGACATCTCTGTTGCTGTGTGGAATTGGCCCTGCCTGGCTGCAGGGAAGACAGAGGAAGAAGTAAGGCCCATATCCATGAAGAAGTGTGTCATCTTCCTGCTACCATGTGTTAGAAGGCCCACGGAGGTTCATGAAAGCTAGGCACCTAAGCATCTGTGTAGGAAGTTGGGGAAAGGTCTGCAGATTCACTCTTACGTTTCCCTAGGTGGAAAATCTGTGTCTCTTTCTGGTTTTAACAGCCCTTTCCACACCGATTTTGATGGATTACTCTTGGCTTGCACTGAACTGTGTGTAATATGCTATTTGTCAATATAGAGATCAGTCATGGTGGGATTTGGCTTGCCTAATACTTACGAAGAAGATAATTCAACTTTTTTAAAAGTCTGGAAAGATAGTCCTCTGTGTGTGTGTGTTTGGTTGGATTTTTTTTAGGAGAAAGGAAAAATAAATAGAATGAACAAAACACAAGAAAATATCTTCTCTTGTTTATCAGAAAATAAACATAAAATAGCGGAACACTGAATAAAAAAGAAGTTTCTCTCTGACTTCTAGCTCCATAATGTGAGGACAGTGGAGGACTTCAGAGAAGAAAGAACAGTATCTTCTGCTAGTAAACATGAACAGCAATATGGGTAAATGGCTAAAATACAAGACTGGAGTGAGAGAAAAGCTCCAGTGCAGATTTATGGTATGGCCTTGGGGAAACCCACTGTCATGTCACGTGCCTCAGCTTCTCGGTCTCGGAAGAAGGGTGTTTGCTTGAGGGGAGCAAAAGCAAAACTCCAGTAAGATTTCACTCATTTGTGTTTGTAAATGATTTTGAAATCATGGGATGGAAACGTTATAGCAGCAGAGAGTTTTATATAACAAATAGGGGAAAAAAGGTGTGGGTTTTTTGTGCATTTTTTCTTTTTTTTTTTTTCCCCCATACATGGAGTTAACCTCTGAAACCCATTGTAGAAGGATGCTACTAGGGTGCAATTAGTGACAGTGCTGTCACAGGCATTAGAAACGTGTGATGGCATGTGCATACGTGGCAGCTTTGGTCATAGAAAGCTAATTTCAGGTCCTAACAATCATGAAGCAGTTCTGTTATGTTTATGATTAGTTGCTGCTACTTTTTATCCTTTGTCTGTAAGAAATGGTCAATATCCAACAGGTTAGTCTGGGGAGAATGATGAAGGATTGATCTTTTGGGCCTTATCAAATATGCAAATTAGAGTTGAGCGGGATGGAAACATTTCTTTATTAACAACAGCAAAGGTTTGTTTGTATTTCCTCTATGACCAAGACAGAGCACCTCTTTGTTTTAATCAGAACAGTAAAAATCTTACTTGAAACAAGCACCTGAAAATTTATTGCAGGGCAACCTTCCACTAAATGGGGCCAGACTGAGGAAAAGATTTTTGATGGAACAGCACATGTACTATCCAAATGCTTTGTTCTGTGCTCAGTGCTGCTAGTTCAGGACCTTTATTTCCTTTGCTTGTTTATTTTAGTGCATGAAGTGCTGTAATTTACTTTTCCTTTCCTATGTTAGTATTGACCTCTACGGGATGAAATCCAAACTGCCCACCTGTGTTGCAAACCTTAGGTTGCTAGCAGGTAATCCATCTCCTTTCACTCCTGTTTTGGATCTTGGACTGACAGAGAAGGGAGATCAGAAGCAAACCCCACCATTGACAGGAACGGGTGGCCAGATTTGAGGTCCTAGATGGCTGCATGTTCGTTGCTATACAACTGACGTTTCCTGAGTGTGAGTAGCTTGGGCTACGTGAGGAGTTGGGTTTATTTATCAATATCAGAAGGATATTGACCACTTGGAGCGAGTCCAGAGGAGGGCCACGAAGATGATCAGAGGGCTGGAGCACCTCTCCTATGACGAAAGGCTGCGAGAACTGGGCTTGTTCAGCCTGGAGAAGAGTAGGCTCCGAGGAGACCTCCTTGCAGCTTTCCAGTATCTGAAGGGGGCCTACAAGGGTGCTGGGAGAGGACTTTTTACAAGATCCTGTAGTGATAGGACAAGGGATAATGGGTACAAATTGAAAACAGGGAGGTTTAGATTAGATGTCAGGAAGAAATTCTTCACAGAGAGGGTGGTGAGGCACTGGAACAGGTTGCCCAGGGATGTTGTGGATGCCCCATCCCTGGATGTCTTCAAGGGCAGGTTGGATGGGACTATGAGCAACCTGGTCTAGTGGAAGGTGTCCCTGCCCATGGCAGGGGGGTTGGAACTAGATGATCTTTAAGGTCCCTTCCAACCCAAACCATGCTATGATTCTATGATTCTATGATTCTATTTCTCAAGGGTGAGGTTGCTCTTGTGCAGTGAGGAAGGCGACTTTGGTGGGGCTGCTTGGACTGAGTCTGAGGCTCAGAATGAAACAGGTCCTCAGTGCCCAAGTTTGAAAAATGAGGGATGCTCAGAGTAGTACAAACTGATCAGACTCCTGAAGTTTGAAAAATGAGGGATGCTCAGAGTAGTACAAACTGATCAGACTCCTGAATGTTCTCTTCCACAGCTGCCTTGCTTTTGGGACCTTGTCAGGGGCTTTTGGGTGAGATGTCTCAAGCTCTCGAAAGAGGCGAAGCTGTGCTTGCATAGCCTAAATGTGAGTTGCTGCATGGGTGATCACTCCTAGCTCATCACTAGCCTAGTGCAAGATCTGAAAAAAATCTACGGCTCCGGTGATGGGGTGAGCCAGTTCTGCGTGCAGACCAGAACCAAATGTTATGGTCTGCAGCATGGGAAGCAGAAGTTGATTCTGGCCTGTGGAGCTCCGACCTTCCAGAAGAAAAAGAAAGGAAACACAGGGGAGCAGCAACTCTGTAGAAGGTTCAGCCTAGAAAGGTGTCCGAGATTCACCACAGCTTGCAGGTAAAAGTCTGTATTCCCAAATTCCAGGACGTATTTTTGCAAACATCTGTATTTATTTGGGTTTTTTTAGCTTTTGGAAATCTTGCCTTGTAGGTGTTCCCTGGGCCTGATGCCTTACTCGGCTTGTCACAAACCCGTGGCTGTACGGGACAAGGAACAAAGGAGGAGTCCAGAGAAAGAGCTGAAGGCTGGGTGCATTTAGGGAAAAGCACGTAGGTCTCTGTACAAGGTGAAAGCTTGTCATGGTCCCTCAGTGAATGCACTTGCTGTGGCCAAGTTTCTCTTTCTCATGCTTGAATTGTAGGAGCCGCAGCACTCAGACCTACGTCCTGTGCAGGCTGTTTGGGATGGCTAGTGGCAATAGTAAAGCAAAGCTTTGCATCATTGTGTGAGGAACCTGTACAGAGTTTCTCAGAGCACTTCTGTGGGCACCATCCACACTATCTGTGTGTAGCCAAGGGCTCTGTCTGCTCACTGCTGGCCCAACGCAGCACCTGGGGGCAATGTGCCTGCTTGTTCAGGTCCCTTGGTTGGACAGAAGTGCGGAGGGCTTACCTGTATTAGTTTAGGAGAACGCAGCGTTTAATTTTACAAGTCATCAAATTACTACAACACCAAGGCAATGCGCATTCGTATTTTAATTAAATATCAATTTTCTGTCGGTTTGGTGTTTGGTAGCCTGAAGGTTTTGGGTAATGTGTGTTACCAGTGCCCCCTCCCGGATGAGACCAGGTTTGTTCACAGCCGCCTGGCTCCTCTTCCCCTGAAGCGCAACCCTGCCGAGCCATCGCCTGTGGAAAAGCTCAGCTCCTGCTGTCTCTGCCTGTTGCCAGGTGACCCTACCGTACAGTGACAAATCCCAGGAATGATGCTTGATCGTTTTGATCAAGAGGGAATTTTCATAAATGGGAGGCTTTTAATTTGTTCTCCTGTATAGAGGAGGCAAGCCAGGCATCTGCTGCATTCATTCTGCTTTTGCTTCTCACAAATTAGGTAATAAAGAGGCCAAACAGTGCCTCGTGTGATATGAAAACCTCAAGTGTCATAATTCTTAACTCTCTGAGGAAAGAGACTTACTTTCCTATGATAGAAAATGCTTCATAAAATGTGCTGTGTGCCTGCTCTCTGTGCACCGAAATCAAGGCACGGGGAGAGGAATTGGCTTAAGCCAGATCCACCAGCAGATCTGCAGGAAGGAACCCACATTCCTGTTTTCCCTCCTCTGTGCCCTATGGATGGTATCCTGCTGCTTCAGTTTAGCCCAAACTACCAAACAGGCTGATAACAGATTGTGGGATCTGATTGGAATCTTTGTCAAAGGTTGGAGTTTGTCAGATCCTGTTCTCATACCCAATTACCATGTAATTCGCAGCCTGTTACAGGTCTGTCTTTGCCTATGCCAAATGAATGCTTCTCTCTCTATGCTTCCCCTGTCCTTCTCTCCCTCTCCTGTTCCCTCTGTGTAGGATGGTTTTTTTATTAGGATTTGGTTGCTTTTCATCACAGCAATAACTCCTGTCCTGGCATGACTGCTGTTGAGCTGAAGTCTTTGTTTCCCTCGATAGGTGTCCAGATAAGGTCGTTTGCTGTTTGTTGTGTTTGGACAAATTTTCGTTCTTGCATGTCTTACTGTTCAAGAAATTGCAGCCACAGAGTTCTGTCTTTACCAGGGCAATAAAGAATCCTTCACTCCCTGCAAGCCTATCTCCCATCTTGATCTCCTGTGGAAAATCTTTAGAGCTTAGATGTGCATCATGCCTCGGAGGGAGCTATCAAACAAGACTTGGGGCTATGCTCTAAAGGGGTTTATTAACCTGCCTGATGTGAATGAAGGCTGCAGGGTACTGAGGGACTTAACTACTGAGGGTGGAGAGACTGTGTAGATAAGAACTGCTTATGGAAGGACAGTTGAGCAACAGGCTGATAAAGTTGGAACCATTTCACTCCCCTGTGAGTAATGGAACAACAGAAAATTGCTATAGGAAAGTTCAGTAGTTATGGTCTAGGTTTCAGGAGTAAATTCTGGGGGTCTCGCTTCAGGAGGGTGGTTTATGCTTCACAGAGTTATTCAGAGCTGTTCATTGAAGTTCTCCCCTTGAGCTGTAAATAAGCCCTTGACCTGACAACTGCAAAGTAATAGTGGGGGCAGATGAGAATTTCCTGGGGAATCCCCAGCATGCTTGCCAGCCTCAGATGAGATGTGGGTATATATACCCACATACATAACTTGCTCCTAATGGAGATTGTGGTTTTTTCTATGTGTCTTCTGTGTCACCTGATGTACCAGCAGATGGGAGTCTGTCAGCACAGGCTCCTGCCACAGTGGTTAAAGCAGGTGAGTGCATTTAACCTTTTCGGTGTAGCAGGTAACATTCTTATTATCAAAGTGTCTGGCTGCGTTTGCCAGTTGTTGTCTTGTTCTCTTTTCTGCATTAGTGGAGTTCAGGAACACTACCCTCTTGTCAAATGTATTCTTATTTTTATCTTTTTCTTTTTGTTATCTATTTCTATTTTTTTTTTCTTTTTACTCCCCAGTGCATCCAGAAGAGCAGCTCCCTGGAGAATACAGAGCAGATTATCAGCAGAGATGTCGATAGATAAGCTAATGCACTACTTCTTCTCTGAGGTGCTAGGCTTCCCAGGCTACGTTAGTTCATTAAATGCAAGCTTGCGCTTCTGATGTTCTGCTCCTTGCTAAGTAGTTCAGCAGTTAGCAGATGCTCAGGTTTCAGGTGCCTGAACTGCACTAATATCAGGGATGGTGAAGTTCAAGGTTGAGGGTTGTAGGGGAGAGCTTAATTATCCAAGTCTCGGAGTGGGCCAGGTTTGGGTGCCTTGGCAAAGCACTTTCCAGAGTTCCAAGTTCAAAACAAAATGGCCTTTTACTGTGCTGATCTTGGTTACTTTCCCTAATTGGTCCCCCATCAGCTGCCCTACCAAGATACATCTTCAGAAATTCTGCTTACATTGACTGTTGTAGTTTAATATTGAGAACATTGCCACATCCCTGCCTTTTAAAATGCTGCTGCTTGCCTCTGCTTTTAACACAGATAGCATTCTTCAAACAAAGATGTGTCTTAATTTTTCCATTAGAAGGTATAACTTATTGGGTAGTTGGGGGAACTATTATATGTCCCCACGAGAGCGCTGTATTTACTTTCACTGCATCCAGCTATTTTTGCTGCCGTATCTGTTTCTAGTTTATTTTCTGTTTTCTTTGTTTCCCCCTCTTTACATCAGAATGAGAGACTGGGACAAGGCTACAGTGGCTACTTTTGTCCGCTCCATCCAGTTGCTGTGGGAGTTAGAGCAGAGGAATCTCCCCGGCTGTCAGTCTCTGACTTGCAGGAGTAACACTGCTGCTGTCTCCAGCCCTTGGAGTGCTGTACAGGTGGTTCTGGTGTGCGTGGCAGTGTGATGGCTACTAAGGGTTCTTGCGTCATCCTGGGGAGGAAGTGGGCACGTGGACACCAGTAGCAGGGGCTGGGTCTTCTCTCTCAGTGTGTTGGAAGAGAAGCGTGTTTCTGGCTGAGGGCTCTGATTTTAATGGGCAGGATTTCGGCTACCCCTAGCCAGGTGTCCAGCCTGTCATAGCAAATACACTGCGGGCTGGCGCGAAGGATTGGAGGGGAAAGGCAGCCAGGGTTTGCAGGCATGCAGTCACACAGCTCCGCTGCTGGGACTGCAGAGAAACCCCAGGAGGCCATGGGGCTGATGGAGGAAGACTGTGGCACCTGGTTACTCTTCATTCCATGGGGAAATGCCAAACAGCAGCCGCTGTAGTGAGGGTGTGAGTAAACAGAGCTGAAGTGATGTATGTATGTTTTGAATCACTGTGGTAAACAGTTGAATTCCTTCCCATAAGGGATGGACCTGGCTCAAACCTGCTGATTGTCAAGATGTTCTGATGTGTGTTTTTACCTCCAGAGTCAAGCAAGTGTATAAAAACCCATTTCTGGAACATCAGCCTTAGTTCCTCTGGCCTGTGTAAATTCAGTGTGTGGAGAAACCTGGAAATGGACAGATGGGAAAGTTCCTGAGCAGTCGGCTCCTTAGGGCAGAGGCGTCTCTGGGAGTGACAGTGGCTGTCCTGTGCTTTCCCCTGCAGTGCTGCTTTAGGGTCCTTGGGTGTTGCAGCCTGTCACTCCGTGCCACAAGCATTGTTCTCATTTCATAAGGGTGAAAAGAGCCTCTGTGTGTTGGGAAATAAGTGAGGTTCTGACCTTGGAGCAGGAAGAGAAGAGGAGAAGGAACCAAGAAGCTAAGGGATTGAATACCAAAGTTAATCTCCTTCCTAATAGCTTTGCACACAGCCTGTCACCGGCCCAACTGAGATTTATAGCTTCCCTTGCTTTATTGGTTTACTTTGCTATTTAGAGTCTAAACAAGGCTGAGGAAGGTATGTGGCACTTTTCCCCCTATTGCTGGCAAACTTGTATCAATCAATTTAATTGAAGTTCTTGATAGAATAATTTATGTCAGGCAGAGTTTCCCTTTCCTTTCTTACCTCTTCCTCACAGCCCAATACTTGGATTTCATTTACTGGGACTAATAATTATGTCCTCAGTGTCAGTTTGGGGAGACTAAATCTGGGGATGAATCCTACAGGCAGTCCTGGGGTTAGGTGGCTGTTGCTGCTGATCCTGGGCAAAGCTGCTTTTGGCATTTGGCACTTAAGTGCTCTGTCTACAGAAGAAGGGTTTGGTGGTGATTTATGACTTCAGCTAAACCATAGCCACTACTGAACATGCAAACAAGGATCTGCTTGTGTTTGCTTTTAAACACAAAGCACAGAAAGCAGGCTTTAGGAGAGAAGGTGGAGAGACAGTGGCCTGAAAGGTACGCCATGAGGAGGTGACTGTATGCTACCTGAACTGCAGATCAGTTTGGAGAGGATAAGGAGGGGGTCATGGGAAGTTCAGAGGCAATATCCATAGCTGAGTATGGTGTGTCTAAAAGCAGATGATCTCCAGAAGATGGAAATCTTCCCTTACGAGCTTATGGCAGGAGGTCTGCCACCTGGGGCATTAGCTAGAGGTCATTTACCACCTATGTGTGCATGCATATTTACATTTATGGAGTCAGTGCTGACTTCATGGTTCATTTCAACAGCCAGAGCTTCGAGACAGGTGGTGGGTTTTTTTTATTTTATTTTTGTTTGTTTGTTTCGGTGGGCCCTGTAAAACTGATGGTGGAGCTGCGTGGATTGTTATGTAGTGCATCAAATGATCTGCTTATTTCAGCTATTTTTGCAGCTCGTGAATGACATACAAACTTTTTCTGTTATGAGTTGATTCATCGTTGTTTGGAAAATATTACATTTAAGTTCATTTCAGTCTATAGGAGATGCGAAGTTGTTCATTTGGACTCTGTGCTATCCATAGTGTGGCTAGTCCTATGAATAGCGTAATGCTTCATGCTGTGGTTTTGGATGCCTGTGGGTTTGTATTGACAAGCTAAGCAAATGCCAAGCATGCATACACTGTGAATATGTTTCATAGCTTGCCAGTGCTGGTGCTCAGTATCTAGTGGTGTTTTCTCAACACTTATAGCTGTAAAACTCCGTAGGACACTGCTGGAAAAATCCTGTGGATAAATCCTTTCAGTATATAAGGACAGTATGACCAAAACTGGAGAGATTGAAGGTAGGGGAATGAAGAAGAGTATGGTATAACCTGATGAGAATTTTTCAGTGGATGCTGGTGGGCTCTTCAGCCATCTCTAAATGACTTGAAGGAGAGGTGAAGGGACTGTAACAAACAGGTGAAGCTGTCAGGAGAACAGCAGGTTTTTGAGTAGCATGTTTGGGAAAAAGTTATGTTTCTGTTCTTGGCAGTAGCCTCATTAATTTGGGACCTGCATTCTCCCTTGCAGCTGGCAAAAAAAGTGCGGCTTCTCTAAGGACCTGAGGTTTTTGGTATGCCCTTGTGCAGCTCCATAGTCCTTCTGCTTCTTTTAGTCTGCCATATTTCTAAAAACTTCCCCTTCTTAGCTTCATGCAGGTTCATCACATGACATTAATCACTTCTTGGGAACATAAAATAATTGAGAGAGAAATACTGAAAAGAGGAGGGAGAGAGGAAATAAGGGCATGGAGTATTGATAGTGGAGAAGAGGGAGTTTGGATACTTGTTCCTGATTATGTTTAAAGAGAAATTGTGAGTCCAATGATCTTTGCATTCTCAAGGCTTCTAATCTGCTTGCTCTAATCCTCTTACAGCATCTGCTCTATTGGACTTTTATCTGATCTTTCTGTCTCTCAAACAATCTGTCAAAGCTTCCCATGTTGGAGTCACTTTTGCCCCTTCCCTAGAGAGCTATCTGGTATCCTCTTGCCCACAGGGGGTCGATGGATTCTGCTTCTTCTGGGGTCCTTAAGTCTAGTCTGAAGTCACTTAAGACATGCCTTGGCTATTATCTTGAGTCATCTGGATTTGGTGCAGCACTGGCAGTGGGAGCTGTGGGCCTCCTTGTTTCTGCAATACAACAAAATTTACATTGTGTTAAACCACATTTTGGAGATTTGAAACTGTGAAGAATGAGATATAAATGTGATGGATCATTTGAGATTTGATTTCTTTTTTTTTTTTTTTTCCTCAGTAGTGACTAGAACTAAAATACGGCTTTGGAGAAAATTGGTTTGATTTAGGCTTCGCTGTTTGCTAAACTACATAATAGAGTGGTTGTACCACCCTATTTCCCAAATTCAAATTGTCTTGCAGAGAGAGTCATGAATGACTAGTAAAAAACATCATCATCATGTCAAAAACGGAACTTGTATTTTGGGATGGACAGCTTTCGAGGGGAAATTCCAAGAGCATCTGTAGTGAACATCTCCAGAGAGAACAGAGGCATGCCATAACTTCTAGGAACTGTGTGCTTCCCAGTTGTGCAGAGTAAAGAGTGAGTAGCGGACTCCTGGAGATGTTAGGCTGTAATTATCATGTCAAAGAACCATATCCTGTAAGGTGTTCACAACTTGGTCTCAGTTGTAGGAGAAGATCAGGCCAGGTAGAAACAGTTGAGGTGAAGATGTGCCATTTGGCTAGAAACAGAATTTTCTCTTTGATCTTCGAGCATCAGAGAACGTGCCCCATGCTGTTGCGTGGGAGAGGCTAATTCCTTGCTGCACACAGAATGGAGTCTCTTATGCCTCCCATAAAGCCCCCTTCCCCGTGCTGCTGACCAAACACAGTCTTTCTGTGAAGCATGGCAGAGGAGCATTTTAACCGTGTGCTTTACTGGACGGTTGGTGGTCTTGGAGGGAAGCAGTCAGCCCCTTCTGGGAGCAGCTCAGAGTTGCATGAAGACCAAAGCCAATGTCAGTGTGCCCATCTTTATTGATCTCCACTGCCCAAAACAGATCAGGCTACATCAGCAAGCTAGTTGGGGTAGTAAAACGTTCCAGGACTTTGTGTTTTGGTTTGTGTTGTGGTGGTTGTTAACAGCCTTGCATGCCATGAAGCCGGAGCTTTGCAGTTTGTCAGAGAACACAAATAGCACTCCGATATTTTTGAGGACAAAAGCTTCACATGCCCAACATACACGCAAACTGTGGGACACAGATCCTGCTGGCTCTCAACAGCTTCTCCTTCTGGCCCCGCTGCCTCTCTGCCGGAGTGCCAATGCGCTGACTTAATAAAGGCTAACAGTATAATTAATCACACACACCCGCAGCACAGCGGTTCATGAGATCTGAGTAAATGTGACAGCTGCTCTGAGGGAGAAGGGAAAAAAGCCCACAATGATGACAAGAAGGAAGACAAGATCTTTGGCGAAAAGAAACAGTCAAAGCAGAAAGGGAGATCGGCCGAGGGATGGGCTGAGAGCCTTTGCAAGCAAGGCAGAAAGCAGTTTCCCCCTGCTCAACTGTTGTGAAGGGGGAGACATCCAGGAATCCACCCTCTCTCCAGACCCTTCTGGTTTTAAATTGTCATTTCTTTTCTGCTTTTCTTTCTATCCTTGGCCTCTACTTTCTTCTAATTATGCTTGAGGGGTTTTCCACTTCCCTTTTTCTCTTGAATCCCTTCCCTTTTTTTTTTTTGTTCCCTCTCTTTTTATCATGGTTGTGCTGTCTGGTGTTTCCCAGGGTAGTGCATGGTCCTCTGGACCTTTTAGTCTTGACGGACAGTATAAGAAGGTTTTGTTAAGTGCTAGTTGTACTTTGGGGAGATTTGAGTGTAGCGAGTTTAGTCTGGAGCTGATCAAAATGCTGTCTTTTGTTTTCTGAGATACACGGACAGTGGAAGAACGCTGAACTTTGTTCTTGTCCCTGAATCTTGTTCCCCCAATATTCTTTATTATTTGTCCTTGTATCTATCCTCTCTTCACCTGATTCTTTTTTGAGGATGATGACATTGGAAAATTCCTTCTCTACACTCTTGTACAGCACAGGGGACTGGTGTGTGAGCCAAGTGGCCTTTTGAGATCTGATGTGGTGGATGTGTTATTTGCTAGAGCCATGGAATTAGCCTCAAGCTGCAGAGGTGGAGTTACAAGGGGAAGATCCGAGGTAACTGATATTGTATGCTAAGTAAAAATTTGCAAGGCTTTCTTGTTTCTCTCCATCTCCCTGCAAGGTAGTTTTGTACCTTTTTGAATTAAAACTGTAGGGGTTGAGAAATTCAGTGCACAGCTGAATTGTTACTTGTGGCACATCAGCATCCAGGGCAAGTAGGTGGTCCAGCTCATGTTTGCACTCAAGATGCACATAGATATTTTGGGTCAGAAAAAGGCAGGAGGGAGGATGCAAGAAGATACTGTCCCTGATAGGCTTTATCTGTAGTCCTGATTTCACCTGTAACTGCCTGTGTGAATCTGAGCCCATCGTATCATCTCAGCTGGGGCTAAGGAGAGAGTCTCCGTTGTGGGTTAGCCTTGCACAAAGTGCTGTTCTGGGAATTCCCTGCAATGCTGTATCAAAGGAAGACTTCTGTTTCTCTCTGCACCCCCGGGGTGAGAGCAAGTGCGACACAGGAAGGTGTAATGCAGTGTACTGTGGAGGACTTGGGCACTGGCACATGTTGTATGTATTCTTGCTTTTACGTTAAGGGGTGTCTAGAGTCTTGGGTACACAACACTACATACCCCATTGTGTTTGGAGATACATCCAGGCATTCTTACACAGTCTTAAAATATTATTTGTGGGCTTTGTAATAAACATTAGCAAATCAGACTTTGAGCTATATCCACAAAAGAAAATTATGTGACCTGGTGCTGTCTAACTGCCTCTCAGGTGCTCAAATTCCCAGTAGATCTTCCAAGTCCTTTGATTTTTGCACACCCCCTGCCTGATGCTGGAGGTTATTAAGCTGCTGTGTTTTCCATTTCCTGAAGTGCCTAAAGCTCTGTGCAGCGTTATTCCTCTTGACAGTGCTGCTCAGCACCAGTGTCTAGCTTGTGTCTGTCGGGATCCATAATCTTGGTACTTAGGCTAATAGTTGTTCTTGGGAGTACAGTGCCAGACTGCACATGGAACCGATGGGAGCCTCCCTTTTCATCTGGCATCCTGGTGGCTGCAGCTCATGTCCTGCCTGTGGGAGCCACGGCTTATGTAGTGGTTCTCCGTCTGCTGTAGCCAGCAGATAATTTTGCAATGGAAGGTATAACTCTTTCTGCCCGTTACTGAAGACTCTTCTCGGCTTGAAGTGATTAAATATTCATGATGTTTGGGAGTAGAGCAAAAGCGAGTGAGTGCACCGGTGTAAACATGGCTATATAGTTCAGTGTTTAGGACACTCGCTGGGTAGGACTGGAGAACCTGGTGCTCTCCCCACACTGAAGAATCTAATAATGTCCGAACGCAGCAGACCCACCCTTTGACCCTCTTTCTGTACGTCTGTGGGAGGGCTAGTGCCTAACTAGCAGTTGCAGTTACTGGCAGATGGTGGGGAGCTGAAGAGGGAGGGTTTGCAACACTGAGTTGTCCAGATCTGTTGCTGCCGCTTGGGATAGCACTGACTGTTTGGGGGGGTGGGAGAGAGATGTGGTTGCAGATAGTGAATATAACCGTAGAAATTCACTAGTTTGTCAGAGATTGCACAATGGACCCGTTCCAGTAGCTCCTAGAGAGAGTAGGATCTTGAGGATTTTTTGTCAAGGTGAATGCTGCTCTCAGATATTTACCTGATGACACCCATGCTGGGAAAGATGGTTGATCTCTACTTTATTTTAACTTGTAAAGTATTATTACTTCTATTTAGTTTGTTTTTTCTGGTTTTCCTTTTTCTTTTTAAATGAAGCGCAGTTGTATCAGTAATAAGCTACAAATTTTGCAGTGATAATAAAGAATAAAAGGGTTTGGGGAAGGAGGTAAGTTGTTGATCTCTTCAGCACATCTGCAGGCCTGTTAATTTAATTAGAGCTGCACTGTATAAATATTGAATTCATTTTAATTTATTTGCAGGTTCTTTGGTTTTCAAAGAGCTCCCAGCTTCAGATTATCCTTCTTGCTCTTCTTGAGGAGGAGGGGAATTAAAAAAAAAGATTCCTTGTCTCCTAAATGTAATCAAATGGCAGAACCATTGTTTCTTGCCTTCCCGTCTACCATCTTCAAATTATTTTCTCTCAGGTTCTCTGTCATAATACAAAATAAGAACTGTCCCTTCCCATTCTGCTACCTTTGAATCCTGGTGCTGGTGAGAACAAGGTTGGTGCAGGACTTTGCGGAGGATGAGCAGACTGCTGCTTGGAGCTGCCGGGGAGTAGCAGGAGGAGTGCCTTTGCCTGTGGATGGCATGCAGAAGTATGATAGGAGGCCCCTCTGACACAGAGGCCGGAGGAAGGATGCTCAGACAAAGAAGGATGTGTTAATGAGGAGGTCTAGTGTGGGCAAAAATAAATACAGGCCAGATACCAGAGAAATTATTGGCAGCTGCTGTTTGACAAACTGGCCACTGAGGAGAGATTTCTGGCTAAAGTGCCAGTGTGGGTGGTCAGAGGGAGACAAGGGGCTGTTTCTGTCCTGTGCTTTTTTTTTTCCATGCTGTAGGTGATGACTTATTGAACCATGGCCTCATTTCCCCCAAATATAATATGGTGACAGTAGCTCTTGGTGTCTGCGTATGGAACTGGAGGGTTGGAGTTCAGTGGTGCGTAGGCCAAGAAGATATCTTTCTTGCACAGTGCCCTCGATGCTGGGCTTTCTCCTTGATGCTCTGCCATACCTGGTTGGGCTGAGGTGGCTCCAGAAGGACTGCAAACATGGGCCTCCGTGGATTCTCCAGCTTGAGGCCTGCCAGACAGCCTGCAGCGCTGAGCTCCCATGGCACTTCTGTCCCTGTGCATTGTCAGGCACTCTAATTTGCTCAGCAGACCCCGTCACTTCCCCTGCTTTAGGGGTGATGTCCCACCACCCGGTCCACGGCCATGGGCTTCAGCATCCTGGTCTGCAGGAAGTGAGGTGATGGACTTGGGAGTTGTCAGAACTTGGGGATCAGCCAGCATAACTGGGAAACTATCCTGGGCTTTTCCATCCTTAATGTAATGCAGCCTTTTGGCACCAGCCTTCCTCCAGTGGTTTGGAGATGGTGAGGCTGGTACCCACCCCTTGGTGCAGGGGGAGATGGAAGGGCCTGGTGCTGATGGCCACCTAACCAGAGGGCCACTGAGAGCATTTTCTTCTGTGAGACTGGGCACCAGCAAAGAGTTCGATGACAAAGCACATATTCTGTCTGAATGGGAAAAGAAATGGACATTTTTGGACATGATCTTAAGCTTTTGATTACAGTGTCTGCTATTGGAGGCTGTTTTATCTCTGCCCCTATAAAACAAGGGTAAGAAAAGGCACCCAGCTTCACTGTGGTACATAGGTGTGACTTCTGTGGAAATTGTAAAGGGAAATGTGCTTGGCCTTTATTTCTTCTTCAACATAGTAATGTTTTTCAGCTTTGAAGGCATGACAAAACTATAGGGTTTGGGTGAAGTAGTCACAGAAAGAGTTAATGTTATCATCTTGGGAGGCCTGGAGGTACTCCAGTGGTAGGCATCCTTGCCCAGGGAGAACTGTTGTAGTGTCTCGGGGACGATGGCTGTGGAGGGGATGCAGCCTGCCAGGCTTGTCTGGAGAGCTGTCGTCGCTGCTGACAGGATATCTAGAAGGGATGTGGCTATGGCATTTCCTCGTCAAAAAGAAGCAGAGTGTTACGTTGCACAGCATGTCAGTTATTCCAGCCCTGAAGATGATCCGGCAAACCCTTATGATAGTCTGGTCCTCCTTTATATTAACACTACTTCCTACCTGAACGTCAGTGAACTTCTTTAGCATATTCTTGTCCTGTGCCTAGTCAGATTAATGTAAGTATTGAGATGTGCTCTGGAGCTGAATTCTGAGCATGTTTTTACCAACTCCTTCCAACCCAAGAGCTCTCCTGCAAGCCAGTCTGTTGTCATCACTGCTTTGAAAAGGCTCCTAGTTAGCTTCGGTTCTGCAAATTTCTGTCCTTTCTGATTTAACTAAGAATGACTATGATAATAAGAGAGTACATGTATTTGAATATCTTTTTAACAGCTATGCTCATTGCATTCTCAGGGTTTGGCATTGCCTTTTTAGTTCATTTCAGGACATAGAGTGGCTGTAGCTCCGAAAAGGATCTTAAGGGATGCATATGGGAATTGTAGGTGCCAGTAACTGTGCTTATTTGGTTGAGGAAAACGAGAAAGGAAGTGGCAGAATTAGTGTTTGAGGGCATGTTTGCGTCGGTCCTTGTGTAAATTTATGAGCTGGGGTTTGTGATACTATGGAAGTGAAGTTTTGTGCAAATGTGAGAATAAACCTTTCGATGTGCGGATGGGTGATTTCATGATAAGTTTGCGTGACTGTGCAGCTGTTCGTGGAAGAATGTGTTTGTCAGCGCATGTAGACATATATGTGTATGGCAAGAGACTTAGGGGGATGTTATTTCATGCGTTTGTGTGCTATCTATAAACTTAAATTCCTGCACAGACAGGAAAGACCTTATTTTGGTTTGCTTTTGTATGTCAGTTTTTGTCACCAGGTGGTAGAGCCATAAAAGCAGTGGTTGGCCAGACTGAGTATTTACACAGCTTAATGGGAACGGCTCAAACAAGACCACCCAGCCTACTGCTATGTAATGGAGACAGGAAGCAGACAGCTGGAGAACAAAGCTCTCTGCTGCTTTGAGGCTAAGGGAGTGAGCAAGAGATGCCTGCCTAGTTTCAGGAGCATTGTGTTTCCTTCAACATGACAAATGGTACAGTGCCCCACACTGAGCTGATTGGAACTGAAGATGCTCCTAGAGTTCCCAAACACTTGCTGGATTTTCCTGCAGTACTGAAGTCATTGTCTGCTTTCAGGCTCTTGGAGAGCTGGTGTTGCAATGTTCCTGTCACAGCTTACTATAGAAGTTGGGATCAATGTTTCGGTCACTTCAGTGGCCCAAGTCAGAACAAGGGGGGTTGCAGTGCTCCCATTTGTGCTAGCTGCTTCAGGTGAGGTATTGCGTCAGACTTTCCTAAAGAGAAGTTGATGGCAGCTGCCAACCATGAGGTGAATGTGGCCATACTGGCTCTGAGCAAGTATCCCATCTTTAACAGCATCCAAAAGTGGATGATTGTGGGAGAGTATAAAACCAAAGCAGGCTATATGACTCTTTCTAGTGTATTTTTCTGTTCACCAGTCTGCCAGCCTCCAGCTAAGTGTTGGAGGGAGGAGGTCATGTATTGACAGCCTTCTTCAGCATGGTGTGGTCCAGGGGACTCGATGTCAGCAGAGCCTCTTCTCTGCTCCTTTGCACTTGCTGTTCTAAAAAGCCTCTGGCATTTTGCTGGGGAAAGGACACTGTTGTTGGAGAAGTGTTTGTCATAAGCCCAAATTTCCTGCACTACGTGGTGGTGTTGCCTGAGAGACTTTCACAAGGGGCAAAAATGGGAGACAAAACATGAACGCTATCTGTAAATTGTTACAGTTTTGGTTGCCACTGACATGTGCTATAACGGTCAGGGTCAGAGGAAACCCATGAACAGAAGCTGTTTTGTGGAAGCCAGGCATGGGAGCCGAAGCACTGGTCCCAGGAATGAGCCTGGATCTCCAGAGAGCAGGTTGTGCTTCAGACTGTGGCTGATGCGAGGGAATTAACTCTCACGTTGCAGAGCTGCGCAGCGTGTGTTCGTGAGGTGGTGGAGGCTTGGAGACTGACCATGCAGAGGGCTTCAGGTGGTGAATGAGGGAGGGTCAGCTCAGAATGCTGGTCTTTGGGCTGGGGCCTCAGGGTTGGAGTCTGTAGGAAAGCTGAGGAGCTAAAGAAGGGCTATATGTTTCTGACTTCTGAACTCAGTCACCTTTGCTTATCATACAGCTTTGAGAATACAGAGACTGCTCTGACTGATTTATAGCTTAGATCTAGTCGTAATAGAGTGAGGCCTATGAGAAGTCTGACCTAGTCTTCTAGGCGTGATGACCTGCGATGTGATGTGGTTCTGGCAAAAGCTGCTGAGACTCGTCTCTGTTGTCCAGCCTGTCAGTGCAGTAGTTACAGAGTCTCTTTTGACAGCCTTGTGCATGTCTGAATTTGGGAAGCAGCTTGAAGTGTTTCTTGTAACAAACCTAATGGGACCACAACTAACTAAACAGGAGGCAGTAAAGGTTAAAGCAGTTTTAATAAAAGACCTGCTAAAGCAATGAAGAGCTACCCATCATGAATGGGGGGGGACTGCATGTCAGACTAACTGCTGTCTTGCTGCTGAAGGATAAGTTGATGTGAATAACAGAGGATTAAAAACTATTACAGGATTTTATTTTTGGGATATACATTCTGCTCTATCTGATAACTCTCTCTTGCCTCACAAGAAGGTGAAGAGCCTAGAAGAACTTTAGATGTATCTGAGCAGTAGATTTAAGGAATGACAAACTCCAAAGGATAAGATTTCTGTAATTTTTTTTTCTGGATGGTATTCTGTTTACATAGATAACAGCAATCTTACAGATGTACACTTTTAGCGTAACAATAATTTACTACTTGATATTATATCAGATATCCTGAGACTTACTGTAAGCTTGGGGAGGCAGATGTTGTTTCAAACTGTGATTTTTCTCTGAAAGTTATTTCCACATAACTTCGGTTAACTTGAAATGAGATTTGAGAGTCCTCCTTAGCATGTAATTAATGATGTGGAACTATCAAAGCCTTTATTTCTTGAAAACATCACTTAGGTTGTATGGTCTTCTCTCCTGTCTATTTCTAAAACTGAAATGTTCATTTCATATGAATAACCACTCAAAAATACTCACTAAGTCAACTCGGCCCTCAACTTACTCCTATGAGAAGACAGGCAACTGTTACTGCAAACCCAAGAAGTGGAGACATAGGTATCTGGTGGGCTTGAAGAGTTCAGCAGAAGACATCTTGCCACAGTTCCTTCATGAACCACTTTTCAAAACATGGTTTTGAGAGAGGCTTTCTGAATGCATCAACTAACAGCACACACTGAAACTTTATCTTTCAAAATGTATGTATTTCCAGGGCTAGATATTTACTCTGGTTTTTTTAAGAGGAAAACTCTAAAGAAGAGCCAGGGGCTTCAGTTGCAAGTAAAGCATGGCAACCCTTGCGCAGCGGCTGTTTTTAAGGTGGCTAAACAACAGGTGTGAACAGATCAGTAGATGATCTTAAATTCTTCATCTACCACAATTAGAGAAAGTATATGGTAGCTCCTGAGGCAAAGGATTGATAGACTGTAGGGATCTTGAGGCTGTTCCAGGGCAGGTTGTAATAGGGGATGCTGTGAGGATGGGTACCAAGCAGTGTGCAGGGTGTAAACCAAAAGCTCTGCCTCAGACACCTGATGATGTCTGGATCACCACTAGCTTTTCTAAACTAGGCAGGGGTTCAGGGTCCTTCCTGCCTTCCTTTTTCCCGCAGGAGTGGGGAATGTTCAGTTCAAGCAAGTTAAAGACGAAGACAAAGGGTTTCTAAAGAAGTGTGGGGAAGGTGGTGGGCTGGAAGGAGAGGGAGGTTTGGAGCGTGTCGGTGTGGTGAGGGAACAGTGGCGTGGGTAGTGGAGCAGCACATTAGTCACACCTTGCTTACCCTGTGTGTGTGTCTTCTGCTGGGCTTACCAGAAGGCTTTCCTTAAAGGGGTTTCTTTGGATCCGAGATGGATGAAAAACAGGGGACACACCATTTAATGGATTGATCACTGTTGCCATTGCTACTTTTTCCTCGCTACTGAAGTTCATGGCATTTGGTATCAAATGGATAGCGGAGCCTAATGACCTGCTTTTAGGTTATATTTAGGTGTGGGAAAGGCTGCTCTGATTTGAAAATTGCCATTACCTTCCCAAATTCAGTTTAGTATTCCAGAGGAGTCTCTCCTTTCACCTTGGGCCTTTCTGCCATGTGCACTTTGTTCTGTTTCTTCTTTCTTACTGCAAAATATCCCGCAGGTCGAAGTGCTTCAAGCCGCACGGCTCTGCAGGGGACTTCTGGAGTGACTGGGGTGTTGAATAAACTGCAGTGGCTCGTACTGCCCTAATTACACAGTGCTTGCTCTGAACTCCTTACACTTTCCTGCCCTGTTGGTAAGGAAGTTGTTAGGGCTGCTCTGTGGAAAACCTGAGCTTCAGTTTATACCGGATACCTATAAGCCCCAGCGCTTACGTCTCAGTGAACTGGGTGGGACTGGGAGGAACATGCACAGTGATGGGCAGAGCAGGGAGGGCTGCTCATGCATTTGTTTGGTATCAGTAGTTTCCGTGGTTTGATTTGGGCTCGGGCATGCATTGACTAGATGGGGCGAGGAGCGTGGATGGAGGTTGGAGAGGTGAAATGTCAGAGAAAAAATGTTTTATAAAATTCTTCGTTTAAAGCTGCAAAGGGCCAGTGAGATCATCCCAGCCTCTGGCCCTCAGTGTATCATGAGCTGTAGGTTTCTACTGACTTATCCTTGAACTGAGTCAAATCACTCCTGTGCATTTAACACATTTCTTTGCATTTTGATTAGAAAATGAGGCTTGTGTGTCTTAAACCACCTGTGATTATTGTATCTACTGAGATATTCTGTACTAGTTCTTGATTAAAAAGAAGGCAAGCCTTATTTTTTTAATCGAGAGCTGTATGTATGAAGGATCATAGCCACAGAAAGCTGTTGTGGTTGGAGTGGTTCTGCTGGAAATGGGTAGTGGCGAGGGATGTTACCAGCACTGTGTGGTGGAGGATTAGCAGAGGGCTGTTCATACCCCATTTTGCCTGCGTTTGCTTTCTGCACGAGTATTACAGAGCGATGGCCTCGCTTGGCAGAAGGGGGAGGGTGCCTGTTGGGCTCGAGTGCTGCAGATGCTTTGTAACATTTCAGCTCTTTGTTCTGTCTGAATAGAGCAAATAAGGCAGTCAGGCTAATTTGAAAAGATGCTCGATTAGGCATGGAGTGTTTAATATTCTCCCTTGGTCCCTAGCTGCCACAGAGCCTCCATTTTGCCTTCCCCGAGCTCCAAATGGAGCCTGCTGCTTTCCTTCCACACAAGTCCTGGGCTAGATGTGATATTTGATGACAGACGGACTGAAACAGTGAAGTTACACAAGCAGGTTCTCTAGTGGATCCTCCTGCAAAGCGCTTGTCTCTCCAGGACAGCCTGTGAGCTACAGCGAGATGTTGCGCTGATGGCCAGCAGGCAGCCGAGGAGTCTGCGAGGACTGTCAGCATCTGGCATCAAGCAAGCCAGCGGCAATGGTTTGACAATTAATGTGTCAATTAATTGTGGCGAGCCCTTGGTGTGCTACCCCTCCCAGCTAAGTGGCCTTGCTGAATAAACAAGGATTATCACTCGCTGAGTTTTCACCAACCTCTGCAGTTTTTGAAGCGTGGTGGGAGTAGCTTGCTTAATTCAGTGCATGGTGGCATTGGATGCATGCTGGTCACTGCCTCTGACATCTGGACAGCCCTGCTTCCAGCCACGGTGGTTGTCAGTCTTTCTGTGCTGTCTGTCCCCGACTCAGCCATCAGCCCATTGTATACCTTCTGCCCCGGCAACCTTCTGTGTCTTGCAAAAACAGGAATAGCCATCACGTTACAGGAGGGCCATGTAGTGTTTAATGTTTGCTTTGGGATCCTTAGGAGTATGTAGGAGCAGCGCGCTATCTAGTTATAAACGCTTGTGTTAAGCATAATAGTGAATATGTAACAGTCTGTGGGTATTGTAAGACCTAGAAATCTTACTATTTCGCAGAGCAAGCATCCTTCTTCAGCTATTCTTTTTATTTTATAAAAAACATGTTGAAGTACATCACATTTGAGTGGAGTAGAGGTAGAGAAGCAAAAAGTGAATTTTGAATTAGATTTATTTTTCCTGATAATTAGGAAATAAAGTTTCCCACGTTCTTAAGACTATACCTTTCAAATGTGCCAGTTGTAACCAGTAGTGAAACAAACAGTTTTCACTAAGGGGACTGTATATGTCCCGGTGGCACAGTTCATAATGGAATACATTTTTACTGTCTATTTTTACTGATTGGAAAGAGCTTGGATCAGTTCTGGAAATTTCCCTATAGTCTGTTCTATCCAGGGCATTTTGCAGTGCTGTTAGATTGCCTGTAGCACTGCTGATCTTGCCTATTGAAAGTAACTATATTATTGCTCCAAATTCTGCTTGCTTGTTGGTATTTTTTTGTTTTAATTGAACACAAATATCTATCCTAGATCACCCAAGACAGTTCTTGTGGCTAGCACCCATCAAAAACTCTGAGGTACACTTAGCTGGCATTTTCCATTGGCCACTCGGTATATTGAGAGATGTGACCATTTGAAGGGGGTATGTGTGCACATGCCCTCACAAACAGCCTTGCACACCAAGAACAACTTTTGGTCTTTATTTTAAATAGTGATGCATGCAAATATTGGCAGCCCCATTTATTTCTCTTTTATAAGTAAAGCCTATCTAATCATGTTGAGCAAATTTAATAATTATGTGTAATGACAGAATTAGGGCTGTAATTTAAGGAAAAAAGAGTTGATTCCTTGAAATGTTTGTCTTATCATTTAATTGAAAAGTAACTTCTTCCCCCCCTCCTACACAGGCTAAATGAGCCCTGTGTACTATCTCAGCCTCTTTGAAGTTCAGTGTCCTGTAGACATTTTACTCATTAATACTGGGAAAGGAAGCAGAAGTGAGTAAGAGGAGGTTAGCAGCATTTTTTCTAGTGTTGTTATTCTGTAACTATCTGTCTGTAGAGGGCCTCAT
>NW_010254552.1:0-23173 GCF_000690775.1 Eurypyga helias
CGCTGGAGGCAGCTCTGGAAGTGAAGCCGGCTCTCCCGGCGGGGGGGGAGAAAGGCATGGAAAAGGTGGTGTGCGGTGGGTTTTCTGCCGTCTTCGTTCAGGTTTCGTACAGGATGACGGGCGAAGTTGGGAATGGAGTTTGCAAACCCACGGCCTGTATTCAAGTACGGAGAATGAACTGCTTCCCGATTTTGGTGTGCTAACTGTAAGGTAGATGGTGTGTCTGCCGGAGTGTTACATCTTCTGAGTTTTAATAATAAAATTAAGTTCGGAACGGGTTTATAAAATGTGTTAATATCTCTTCCACACTTCTTTCTAGAGTGTGACTGATGCTGAGGTAAAGGAGGTCTGATGGCAGTGAAGGCAAACTTGCCTGTGACAGCAGGATCTATAGTTGTCCCTTATGGGCATGTGATTGGGCATGAGAAGTGGAGAGGGTCAGAGGTGGCTCAAAGGCTACAAGGTAACCACAAACAAATTGGGAGAGAAAAAACAATTCCGGCAAAGCATTCCCCTCTATCCTTTTGTACGGTTCAGGTTGACTGGAATATGCTTTGCTCTGTGCCTGACTGTCCCATATTTGTAGTGCAGCCTCTCATAGTGGGCTGAAAATTCCTATTTGCCTGTCGTGCATCTACATGACCAGTTCTGTCCTGTTTCCATAGCAATGTAGAACAGAAGCGTCTGCTGCTTGGGAACCACAGCAGTGGGCTACTTGTGAATATGCATCTCCAGTGAAGTCCCTGGAATTTACATGGATGCTGGGACTGCGCTGCCATCTGTTGGCACGGCAAACTACCTTTTAGAATAGCCTGTGATATTTTTGCTCAATTCCAGAGTTTACTGAGAAGTTATCACACTCTCAGGTCTGTAGTTTAGAAGTGCTATTAATTGGCGTTACTGAAGGCATCACACAGTAATTTGGGTTGCTTGTACCAGTTTTCTTTGAAGAGGACAAATGCTTTTAAGGAATATGAAGCTGTTGTCAAGTCACTAGGGTTATCGACACATTAGGAAGGTTGTGCTGTGATTATTAGTATATTTTTAATGACTGTATTTTTTCTTTTAACAATCTTACCTTAAGGGAAAATTAGGCTCATCTTTGAAGATGGCTTGGGACTTGTGGATTTTCATCTTTCAAACAATACTTGCATTTTATATATTTCCGAAGCAGATTTGGTTGCAGGGAATGAATTCAGACGAAGACTGGTTCGGTTTAGAAATGTAAGTGCTCCATAAAGAGAAAAGGAAAAGTTTCCAGCTGGTGTTTGTTTATTCCATGCTTCTGAAAACATTCTTCTTATGTTATTTTTATTTTTTATGGGAGCTAAACTTTTGTGATGGTTTCCACCTGAAAGCAAAACAATTAGCAGCTGTGTAATAATGCCCTATCAAACCTACTGTTGCTGCAACTTCTGTTCTTCCCCTGATTTCTTTCAGGCAGCTCCTACTTGACATAAGTTTTCTGTGGTGCGTTGCGTCAGCTTGTCATTAACAAGGGCCTTTTTTCTTTCCAATACAGGGCAGCAGTTACTGGGGAATTGTAATTGTAGAGAAAACCCAAATAAGTGATCAGTACTTCTTAGCAGTACAAAAGCTTGTTGTGCTAGAACTTGGAATGGTGTTGCTTCCTGTGGCAAATCAAGCAGAAGCTTCTCAACTTATTACTCAGCTAGTAAGTTGTTATGTTTGTGGACAAACCTTTATTAAAACGTGGGATGTGGGGAGAATGACCGTTTTCCCACAATCACAGCTCATTTCTGAAAGAATATGTGGGATCTTAAAGGAACGCAACATACCTTGTTGTTTGAACGTCAGGAATGAATGTCCTGCAACAGCAACATGGTAGTATAGTTCAGTGGAAACAAAGGCAAACAATTTAAAAGAAACCAGTGCTGGGTTTTCTTTCATGTGGCCTTGCACTCAGGTGCTGCTGGATAGCATCAGGCAATCCTCGCTTAAGTTCTCCGGCAAAACCGACTCGAGATTTTCCTTTGTCTGAGGCTGGGGAAACTCTGTTCTTCTGTTGTTTCTCCCTTCCATTGTATCTTCTCTGACTGCATCAAAAAGCTGACAAGAGCATTGTGTTGATGCGTGGTTGGTGTCCTGGTGGGGCTTGTGGGTCTGCATGCAAACCCTTAGTAAGGGGGCACACTGCAGAGGCAGCTTGTTTTTAAAACTTCCTAGTGACTGCGCTGAACTCCTGAGGTGAAGCTATTCTGAAAACCAGCTCCAGAGCTCCAGCAGGGGCCACTCACTGTCACCTACGGTTCTGTTCTGCCTCAGGTCCGGGAACAAAGCAAGGATCACAACAGTAACCCCTTTCTTCGTAAACAATGTTCTCAGCTGGCAGAGCCATCGCTGTTTCGGACAGTGCAACAAATTCCAGGAGTTGGGAAAACAAAAGCTTTGCTTTTACTGCAGCATTTTGGAAGCATCCACCGGCTTTGTAACGCGTCGGTCGAGGAGCTCGAGCCGGTCGTTGGACAAACGGTAGCACAACAAATTTACACTTTTTTATGTTCCTGACATGCATGCATAGTGCTGTTTTGGAAAACCAAGACTTTTTGTTTGTTTCTTGTGAATTATAAAATCTTGGTTTTAATAATTACATCCTATGGTAATTTCCATAATCCCAATAACAACTGGAGGGTGTTGACTAGTTGTCTAGGTATTTCTCTGCTGCTGCTCCTTTACAGCTGTTCTGCTTTTGTAGATAGAGCTGTGAAAACTACCTCGGGAAGAGGGCTGTGAAGTGGTTTGCATCTATCTTGTACAAAAAAAAGTCAGAAAGCTGTCTTTTTCAGCATCCACAGGAAAAAAAAATGGAAAAGCAATTTGCTTGCTTACTGTTGTCTTCCAGCAATAAACAGTGTGTTAATATGTGGGTGGTTGTGCTGGTTTTATTTGGAATAGTGTTAGTGGTACTTGGGGGCTTACTGGGGCTAACCCTTGACAGCGGTGTTATCTTCTCAGTAACTGGGGATGTGAGTGACAGTGCTTTAAAAAAGTTAGCATACATCACTTCAGTGTAATACTGTGATACCCTCTCCAGTTCCTTTGGAAAGCCCTACTAGAATACACAGAACCACAGAATGGTTTGGGTTGGAAGGGACCTTGAAGACCATCCAGTCCCAACCCCCCTGCCATGGGCAGGGACACCTTCCACTAGACCAGGTTGCTCCAAGCCTCATCCAGCCTGGCCTTGGACACTTCCAGGGATGGGGCATCCACAGCTTCTCTGGGCAACCTGTCCCAGTGCCTCCCCACCCTCTCCGGGAAGAACTTCTTTGACTTTACACTAACTTACTTCTCTGGTTGCTTTTTCAGTACAGAGGGTATCATCAAATTTGTTCCCTTGTGTCTAATATCCCAAACCTTGGTTAATTTTTGTTATGCTCTTGAATATAGGTTGGGATAATAGTAACTAATACATTATAATTAATAATTAACATGTAAACTAAGTTTTAAATTTAATATAATATCAATTATATGCCACAAAGAAAATAATGAGAATTCATCCTGTTCTTCCACTATTTATCTTTCAAAGGTAATTTGTGAAGAGGAGGATTGATTTTTCCTGAGATCTTGTGTTTTACTTTAGATTATATTTTTATCCTATTTAGCAAGGAGGAAGTTGCCTTTTGCCTTATCTACACATAAAGGAGGTGTGTGAAAAGCTTCTTTCATAGTGCTGGGGTTTTTGGGCCACAGCAGGAAGGCAGTTAAGCAGGATTTTCAAGTCCCTTTTGTAAGGTAAGAAGCAGCGAGTAACAGAACCTTGGCACGTTCATAGCCCATCTCACCCCCTGGCTAGCGTGGACAGCAGATAGACCTGTCATCTATATTGATTCCTTACTGGGGATGAAAATACACCTAGAATTCAGGCATAAATATTTAATTTGCTGAATAATCAGCATTTCAAGACATACAGAACAAGATACTGTATCTTTACAACTAGGGAATGCTTAAGCTTCTTTATAAATCTGAAAGTTGTTTAGATTTGATTCCCCCTCTCTCAGACTTTGTCACTGCTATGGAGACTGGATTTCCCATCTAAAGGTATGTGCAAGGCAAACACCCTTCTAATTCCAACGGCCATCTCTTCAGTGCACTGAATAAAGTTCAGTAGTAACAGTTAGTGCTGGTGGAGTTACAGGCTGAACTACTCATCTATTGCAAACCTTTATTTTTAGGGCTTCACAGTATCCTTGTGGATAGAAACGTGTCTGAGCAAGAACAGAACTTGCTGTGAAATTAGTATTTGCCTTAAGCAAGCTGTTGGTTCCCACTCGCTGTCGAAGGAGTCTTTGGTTAGTTGGCAGAAAATAGGATGTATGTCTGCACATGGTGACTGAGAAGGACAACTTCTGACTTCAACTGACCTGTAAAGACCCCACCCCCACCGTTCCTCAAGGACTGGTGAGTGTGACAATGGGAAGGGAAAGGCAGTTAATCATACAGCTCAGGGGGGAGATATCTGCAGGAAGACTATAGTAGTGGGTTAAGAGAAATGAAGAGATAGAAGGGTGAGTCATGTGACTTTGCCAAAGATTTCATTAGAACCATAGATTCTTTAGGTTAGAAAAGACCAACCGGTTACCTAACACTGCTATGCCACTGCTAAACCCTGACCCTATACGCACCTCGTCCTCCCTCTGAAATACTCCACCATCTCCCTGGGCAGCTCATTCCGATGTGTGACAGCCCTTTCAGTAGAGAAATGTCTCTTAATATCCAGTCTAAACCTCCCCTGGCACAGCTTGAGGCCATTTCCTCTTGCCCTATCACTTGTCACTGATGCCACCCCCATCCCCCCTCTGCACCCTCTTTTCAGGCAGTCGTAGGGTGGTAAGGTCTCCCCTGAGCCTCCTCTTCCCCAGGCGGAACCTCCCCAGTTCCCTCAGCTGCTCCCCACAGGACTTGTGCTCCAGACCCTTCCCCAGCTCTGTTCCCTTTTCCAGACACGCTCCAGCCCCTCAGTGTCTTTCTTGGAGTGAGGGGCCCAAACTGACCCCAGGGTTCAAGGTGCAGCCTCAGCAGTGCCTAGTACAGGGGGAGGACCCCTGCCCTGGTCCTGCTGGCCACACTGTCCTGATACAGGCCAGGATGGCTTCTTGGCCACCGGGGCACACTGCAGGCTCACATTCAGCTGCTGTCGACCAAGCCCCCAGGTCCTTTTCCACCAGGCAGCTTCCCAGCACCTCACCTCCAAGCCTGGAGCGTTGCAGGGGCTTGTTGCAGCCCAGCAGCTGGATGGTAATTTTAGCCACACGTGCAGAGTAAATCTCTTCTGCATGGAACATTGTACAGCAGGGCCTTGCACACTGGTGTGTGACTGCTGGTGCGTGCACAGGAAGCATTACTACGAACACACATGGAGAATAACTCCTCTAAGGATAGGTGAGTCAAGTAATTTACAACTTACTTTTTATTGTAATCTTTATAGGGAAGCGAGAAACACATTAACACTCTCTGTATAATACAGGAACTTGTAAGAAAGACAGTTTCTTAGATCACTGTAAGTAACATTACAAAAGCGTGCAAGTGCAAGAGGTATGCCAGCAGCAAATAGTGAGAACCTGTAAATTCTGCTGTATCACCCAAGCTGGAGCAGAAACTAAAAGCTACTACTAAACAGCAGCATCTGATTCTTAAATAAGTGTCATCAACATATTTACACCTATTACAGAAACTAAAAATAAACAGCTTCAAAGTTTACACCCAGACGCAAACTTTTCCGTTATTTCAAGTTTTGAGTATCAAACAGCATATATCTACTCTGTAGATGGCAATGTTAACTAACACTGCAGTGTTAGCCATTTTCACTTCATTTCAGTTTCAGAAAATAGAAGCAGCTCAAAAGATGTGCTCATGCTATTTTTTTTGTCTCCCTCCTTTATACATATATATATACAGCCAGTATTTGCTTGTGAATGGTTCCAAGGGGAGGAGGATTTTATATCTATCTGGTTTTGTACTTGTGATAGTAAATAAATAATCTGGCACTTACACTTTCTTCTTTAAGCATCGCCACAACTTACGTACTCTTCATCAATATGCTGGAATGTGTCTGTTTTCAGATCTGTTCCACAGCTACAATTTTTACCAAGACTAATGAGATCCAAGTCTTGCGGTAAGTAGGTTAAATAATTTCAAGTTTGGAACAAAGCCCGTTCTAACAATTGAATCAGCAGGCGTATAAAATGTAACCTAGATCAGAAAAAGAGCAGAGTAAAGGCCTTTTGTAGTTCAAAAGATCTTCTGACTTCTAAGCCTTCTAACTCTCGTCCAGAGTTACACTGACTGTAGGTGCATTCACCAAACTGCCCTCAGAAAGGGAACGTCTGTGCACAAAACCCACAGCTACATCACACGGCCCCCAGCACAAGGCTAGTTCCTCTCAATACCATCGTTCTCTCTTCCTGGGGCTGTAAGACTAGTTCTTTCATGTTAAGTGATTTATTACTGACTCTAAACTTTTACAGCAACCTGTCCTTTAAGGCGTCCCCCTGCAGCATCAGGTTTGTCATAAATAACTCCCTCTCTCATAAAAAAATTAGTTGTGCTACTGTATTTTGAAATTCCAAAGGAATCAGTCCTTACATAAGCAATGTTATCCTCTCCACACTGCTGCTCCACACCTCCCAACCCACTTAATCCTAACCTTCATATCCTCACGTTTGTAAGCAATGTTATCCTCTCCACACTCCTGCTCCATACTATCCTAACCTTCATATCCTCACGTTTTACCCTTTTTGCCTGCCTCTGACCTTCATACCGGCTCAATCCACAGTAAATGAAGTCGGTGGCATTTGTCTCGATTTATACACACACATAAAATGGATCAACGTATTTTACACACAAAGAAACAGTCACGTTAACAGATCCTTCTGAACACCTCAGTAGAGCGAGCTTTCCGTGTTCAGGAGCGTGAAGGGAGAAAGCTTCTTCTTAGCCTGCGAGCTGCCAGCCACAGCTGAAGGCAGGCAGAGCGTGCTTGCAGCTTTCTGTCTGTTTTTAGTTCCCCAGCTTAGGAAAGGCAGTTTCAGGGGGGCTTTCTTGGTCTGATCAATCTTATCCTCTTCCATGGCTAAACAGATTAAGGAGTAGGTCTTCTGCATTCCCACAGAGTAAGTTGCACTCTTATTGTGCTGAAGGAAAGAGAAAAGCACTGTAAGAATCAGTCATCCAAAATGGGTCAAAACTTTTAGGATCACAAATGGTTACTGTGCAAGTGGCTTTCCAAGGCAGCCTACAGCAGGCTTTCTGGGCTAACGCCATCCTGGCTGGCTACCGGGCCGTCACAGGGCTGCCGTGCTGGTATTCCGCCCTCCGCCCTCGCAGCCAGACCCAGGGGTATGTTGGGCGAAGTGGGAAGGGGCTCGCGCGCCTTTTCCACAGGCTGTTACAGTTAGCACTCACTGGCTTCCCGCGCGACTACACGATACGTGCGCTGACCTCCCTACAAAGCTCAAGTTCGTAGTTCTTGCTGTGCAAAGAACAGGGAGCCCTTCTGCCATCCCTGGACAGGTTTCATGCTGATTGCAACTGTGACAGGAGCTACTGCAGGGCATTCTTTTGGGATGCCTGAAAGGCAGGGATCCTTCTTTGTCTCCTAGCCATGCCCTGAAGCTATGTGAGTATATTCTAGCCTTTTGTTTCCAGGAGCAGCCTGGAAAGGCAGGTGTGCAATTCCTTATTTTCAGTAAGGAAACCCAACTTCTTAAGCAAAACAAGAAAACCTAACAGCAATAAGAGCACTTTGATCACTTCCAAGGCAACAATACTGCAGTCCCCGAGCTTGCCAGGGAATGTTAGAAGCACAAAGCCATGGATTTAGCTGAGCTACAGGTTCTCTCACACTACAAATAAATTTAGGTTATTTGGAGCTTAACATTTTTTAATCTTGTGATCATTTTTCCTTAGTCTAAACATTGTACTGCAGCTCAGTAACTCACTAGACAGTTAAAGTCCACCAAAACAAAAAAAACCAAAACGTGCATTAATCTGCGATCTAACACAAAAGCCACGGATCATTTATGCTAACAGTGCATAGAAAATAAGCACGCTGTGGTGGATGTTCTATTTCATTCCATTATTGTTTCACTGTGGCTTTTCCAACACTGAAGGGGACAGTATTTTCATGCTCTGGGAAGAGTTAAGGGATAATAAAATATGCCCTGGAATTTATAATGCAATTAATCTAAGCAGCTCCACTGCAAAAAAACAGCAACCCAGCACCATTCTTAGGCACACGGACTGTACTGTAGCTTGCTAAGTCATGAAAACAGTTTAAAACTGAACCCATGCCTGACTGCTTTATATGTTCACTGGTGGAATGGGATGTCTGGCTACGTGACAGTAAACATTCATCAGGGTCTGAAGCCAGGAAACTGCAAACACTCACACATCCCATCCGCAGAGCGTATCTGCCCCACTACATACCACAGACGCTGCTGTATCCTGGCAACTGATAACCTCAATCTCAATGGGCTGCTCTCCCACGCTCCTCAGTTTTCCCAGCACCTCGTTCGCTCCAAGCCACTTGCAATCCACACCACCAACGGCAACAATGTAGTCGCCTTCCTTTAGGCCCATGGACTGTCAAAAGATTTTGCACAGGTTATCATCTGGAATTACGAAGATGCGTAAAGTGTTTTTGTCAACACACAGTATCTGCCCTAAAGGGGCAGGTATCTGTCTTCGATGCTGTAAAACCATTGTTTGGACAGACAGGTAGAACAGAAGCGTACGTGTGACACAGAAACATGCAACTTGAAGTATGCAAACTACCTGCTGGAGTTACCACTGATAAAAGGGATTCTGGCATACGCAAATGTTGGCTTTTATGGCACTTTCCTCAAGTCAGTGAAACCTTTACTTTCTATTTCTTCAGTATTTTAATTTGTACTGTTGTGGTTGCTTCGGCTTTTCCTGTAGCTAAATGATGCTCTTCACCGCGTGCTGCTTTATCCCTTTGTTTCTCCCCCAAAAAAGAACAACATACTCAAAGCCAATAATATGTTATTTCCCCTTGGGCACATGCTACCTTGCCTTCCCTTCCTGATCCTCATCCTTGTTGTTGCTACTTTCTAAAGCCTTTATCCTTTCCAACTTTCTGAATTAGATGGGGAATAACATTTGCTTTTATTATTTGGGACTTCATCAAGTATGAGCAGAGGAAGAAATCAGCTCTAGTTTAGCATGATGTCAGGGACACAGAACTTCTAAGGTGTGTACAGCACTGAAAATGTGTTTAGATTATGTGAACCGACTGTCCTGCAGTATTGCAGAACTCAGCAGGTACCCCACTCCCCAGGGCAAACAAGCTGAAGTTGCATTTACCAGGCTGTAATGCCTGGAGACAAATTATTAATATTGCACCAACAGACTTACTGCTGCAGAACAAACTGGATCAAGACAATGAATCTGTACTGGTGAACCTCCTTTGAGGCTGAATCCCAGCTCTCCGGCTTCGTGGTGGATGTGAATGGTACGTGGAGCCGTCCATCTCTGCTTGGCTGAAAACACTGTCAGTGGGCCCTGGAAGAAGGCACATGCTGGTTTACTGACATTCACAAGTAAGCATTTCTCATTTCTTAAGTTATGCTGCTTTAAGCTCATCTTATGTAGGTTTTACTCAGGTTAACTTCCAGCTACTTCCGCTGAAATGGAACGGCGAGATTTATCACAGAAGTTTAAGTCCCTGGAAGTGCTCAGCCCTACTTCGTGACTCTTCAGGTGACACTTCAGACAGAGTGGGCTGAGAGCAACTACCAGGTTGTTCCAGGATCTCTGGTAAGGTGCGCAGAACCTTGTGGCTGCAGCAGGCTCTAAGGTCCCGTATTACTGCATTTGGAGGAGAGGATGAAACACTGCGTATTCTGATCCTAACCACCTCAACTGCCAGCTCCCTTTGGGGCATCCCGTGTGCATCAGAGGGCAAAGACTGGCTTTGTAGCACGCACCCTGAGACATCCTGCATGCCCCCCTCCCGCTACCACGTTTCTCCCCGCCGTTAAGCTGTACAAAGTTACCCGCCAAAACTTCCCAGGATTTCACGGAAGCAGCGTGCAACGAACGCTGTGCAAACCCAAAGGGCACTTTTCGCCTTCGCTCGTCTCAAGCTGACTCACTCCTCTGAAGCCAGGAGGGATCTCCAGTGCCTTCTGAGAAAACCCCACTTACTACAGGATCAGTTTTCAAGCTAAAACAGTTGTGTCCCTTCCCTCCCGTCAAGCGAGTAGGTGCTAGCAAAGCGACAGGTTGGTCGGCGTTAGCATGTTACGTACCAGCCTGTGGAAGAAGTCTTTCACTTTCACCTTGGAAAACTGAGGAGGGATTGCTTCTATTTTATGCTCAGTTTTAGCTAGAACAAAAAGAAAGGCAAATCAATTTTCTCTCAAGTATTAGTTCAAAGACACATACATTTATTTCTCTTGTATTCCGAGCCAAACAGATTCCTCCTAAATTCATACCAGGCTGTAGAAAAACGCAGTTTTGTGGAAATTTGTAAGGCGAAATCTGAATTGCCTTAAAAATATCTTCAGAGTTCATAGTATCATTACAGAAATTTTACAACATTCCATCCAAACAAAACCATGCCATTCTCCTTAGTCTGAAATATTTAAAACCAGCACTCATCCTTTCCCAATGCTTCCGAAGAAGAAAGAATTGGGGAAAACCCATAGCAGACAAATTGAGTCTACAGCTTAGACCAGTAACAGAGTTCTGCTACAAGAAACAGTTACTAGCTTCCCCTGATAGGATGGTAGCTTTTAAGCCTTCCCCATTCTTTTTAGCTCACAAGGTAGTCACCAAAAAAAAAGCTGAATTCTAAATAATAACCATTGTTATCTACCGTAGAAAACGATGTGGCCAGAGCCAGGAACACTGTAAAGCAGCTGTAACAAAATTCATTTGTCTGTGTTTGAGGAAACGCTTAGGGAACCTGAACTCAAATGTACAGTATGTGAGTTGCTCTATACTGTCTAAACATTCCTTGTATGCTGTATGGGTGCGTAACATACGTACACAGAAACCAAAGGCAGAAACCCTGTGAAACCATAAACATGTATGGTTAGACACCCTGGCTCCCCAGCTGCATATACATACGAAGGACATCCGGAGCCTGGATCAGACAGAGAAAGTCATCTTCCGTCTCTTGCCGAGCGTATTTGAGAAGCGAGCGCTTGTGTGCGGCTGTCAGAACCTCCTGAAGAACGTCGATGTTTCGCAGCTTTTTGCACAGACCACAGACTCTCAGGGCTTCTTCGTGGTAAACAACGGCTTTGCGTAAGTGTGCTTTCCCTGAAAAATCAGAAACGGTTGGTTGTCCGCCACAGACAATGCGCACCAGGTGCTTTTCGAACTGGATCTAGCAGCTGGGTGAAAGTGGCCGTTACCTAGTTGCTTTCGCTGAGCTTTGTCCTTTAAAACGGTGAGCACCAGCAGTCCTTCAGGCATGCAGTCATACACCTGGGACAAGGCCTTCTCCTGCTGGTCTTCATCGTCGCCAGACTGCACTGCAACAGTCGACACAGAACATCAGCTGGCGCACACCTGCTGCCCTCTGCCTCCCCGTGTCCTGCTGCGCAGTTATTATGACCCTCTCCAAATGCAGTCAAATCCTTCTACACATATATGTGGATGGGAATTTCAAGTTTTTAGGACTCCTATGAGTTTTGTCATCTGCAGTACGCAAGTAATACTTATATGCCAAACCAAAGCACGGCCTCGTCGCTGAACGGGAAACTGTCCCCAGATTAACATACAGTGCACCCCAAAGTTCCTGGCTCCTAGTCTTACTCACAGACCAACCTATAACTCTAAGTGTTTACTATTGTTATTTGTATGAATATACGGAAAACGTATGGTTCTTACGTTCATGGTCACACAGAATTGTGGCGATGAAGTAATGCGCCAGAGCTCTGTAATGGTCTGACTTGATCTGTGCCAGTTTAGACCAGGAATAGGGGATATTCTCTTTCACTGGTTCCTGATTCATCGCAGTGTTAACCAGCATATAAACTTCTCCCACCTAAAATAAAGCACAGCATTGAAATACGAGAATTTAGCATTAGTTATTAGGAGCTCAAGTAAGGGATATTATATTCCACTTCAAGGTAACTTCACATGCAGCACATCAGGGAGATGTCTAGAAAGAATTGGGAATAAGTTTTAAGAAAAGCTGAAATTCCATCTCTGGATTTCTCCTTACAAGAAAAGCAAAACAACTGTGCAGGTGGCTTAAGCCAATCTATGTGGCTGGAAAGTTCAGTAAAAGCATCATATAATGAACACTTTTTAATTTACAAATACGTCCCGTTGGGTTAATTCAGCGGAAAAAGGAGTGAAGCATATTGCTCACACGGGAGGTTTGTGCTTCACTTCTGAAACCATGGAGTCCTCTCAAGCCTTAAGTTTGTGTGGTCTAGTTAAAGCCAGGCTAGTACCCTTTGTGCAGAGGAAAGAAAACAGCTTTTCAAGCAGGGAATGCTGCTTTAATGGGTCAAACAGCTCCACCTGACCGAATCCAGAGACCCTTCCCCTGCCGCTGACCAGTCCTACAGATAAGCCGGGGTGGCTTTACAGGGCTGGTGGGAAAGGCTTTGCCCATTTACCTAGTGAGGAACCAATTATCTATCTGCTACCCTGAAATGGCTTAGAAAGCATGTCCGTACCTTGGCACAGCCCATTTTTGGTCCTGACAACCTCCATCAAGTATGAGCACTACCTTCTGGGGCACAACCCGCCTCCCCGTTTTTCAGGTGAGTCCCAAGACAGTTCCCAGTCTGACTGCTCATCAGGGTCCTCCCCCAGTTACAATCTAGTTATTCTTTCGGACTTAAGCTTTTTGGGTTTGCATAACCTCCAGCTGCTGGGAAATAACAGACAGGTTGTGTTCAATACTTAACAGAGAACTGCACAAACAACCCTGTCCCCTTCCACGTTGTTCTCTGGACAAGGTCTGCACTGTTTGAGAGCAATATGATAAACAGCTTGTAAAAAACCTTCGGCAAGTTCACTGCCCAGGGGTTCCAGCACACTTCTATTGCATGTCACTAATTATGAGCTAAAGAAAAACAGAACAACGTGACAGTGCTAAAATAATGGTATTTAAACTGCAGATATTTTCATCTTCGCAACAGTCGTGATTCTCACCGTAGCTTGTGAGCTGTCCCTTGTCCCTTCTGGTTTTCAGTAATGGCTGTTAACATTTAGGTTTAATAAACTCTGTTACTATTACTAGAGGCTGTAGCTAGTAACACAGCCCTGTAACCAGTTATTTTAAAGACAAATTTGAAGTCTTGTATTTTACCTTGGCAGCTTCCTGTGTCATTTTCACTAGTGTGAAAAACTCATTGCGTATTCCAGGAAGACCAATCTGCTCAAAAACACACTCTTGAGCTTGTGCCAGCATCATTTTTACCAGTACGTTCAGCATAGCTGGACTCATATCGTAACTTGGTGTGTGAGTAAAGGTCTCCTTCAAGTAGCTTAGGACTCCTGAAATTACAAAATGGTTTTGTCAGCATTTCAAAGAGAGAAACAAGTGAACTTAATTCTAGCACGTACCACAGTAATGAAGATTGGCAGCGCTTCCTAATATTGTGCTACAGCGATCTGAAGGGATTCTTGGGACACATGAAATTAAACTGACCTACAGGCTTTGCATTCCCATCAAACATCTCCAGGCACAGTTCTCAAAACTACAGTGCAGAGGAGCAACAGAAGCTGCAAGTTTTAAGGGCAATACCTTCAGATTTGCTGGTGACTGACCGTGAAGCTGCGCTGAACTGAACGTGACTTGTATATGGGAGGGGTAGGCTGGGGATTGTACATGGGACAGGAAGGAAAAAGAAACCTACGCAATGCTAAGGAAGGTGCCATCCAACACCGGGATGGAAGGAAGAACCACAAACACAAACTTAATTAATTCTGAATCTCCTTTTCAGATGCTGCCAAGTGCATTGTGCGTCCCAGTAAGTAACCTACAGTGGTATATTTAATAAGGTAACAGCAGATTCTGCTCTATACATTTGGTTCCACCAACATACAAATTGTTTTAATTTGCTAAATGCTAGAAACAAACATTAACTGCAGTGCAAATATTAAGTAACAGCGTAAGTTTCAGCATGCACGTCATCCAACTGGTCCAGTGAGTTCTCCTGGCCTGCTAACTCCCAGTAATACTACAAAGGTGTAACGTTAGGACCTCGGCTTTTCCCGTGTCCCAGCTTCTGTAACCTTATGTCTTGCTGCCATGCTTAGTTCTGGGTACGCGCTGTATTGTCCTACTACCGGTTTCTGAGATGTTTCGTTTTCTGCGTTACACCTGTATCTTTTCTCCCTTATTAATATGCCCTTAAGCAAATTTGAATTATGGCCATCTCTGCCTTTTTGCAACCAAAAAAACCAATCTCAAACTTGCCAGGCATGCCACAAGTGCTGATGGAGCACCCTACTGAAGGAGGAAATAATATTTTTTCATTCTTGAGATATGCCAAGCGCTTTGCTGAGGGTGACCTCTGAACACCACTTCCCACTCAGCCCAGAGAAGCGGTTAACACGCGCTCTAGGTCATGTCTCTACCCACATAATGACCAGTGTTACGGAGCCATGCACAGGTACAATGCGCTGCCTCCTGAGCACATGGCTCTGGGGCCCTGCAAAGGTACTGTGGTAGCAATTGATGCATTTCAGTTCAAGAAGTCATTCTGTTCTGCAGATAGGTTGAAGTGAAAAAAGCAGTGATTTTTTTTTATTCGCAAAATGGAAGGAACAGCAGCAAGATGGGGAAATTTCTCAAGTACTGACATTCCATTAAGATGAAATAAAAAGGTTGAAAAACAACGTTTAATAAATTAATGAAAAAATACTACATATATATTAAATACAGCTATGTATTCAAAAGAGAGGTTTTATGGCAATCCAACTCTGGTCCAGTTTGCAGCGGATAAAGCTACCCCTACAGTGGAAACCAACAGCCACAGGTTGTTAGTGCAGGAATAAATCTTGCAGTACATAACGACTATATATGTGTACTGCCTTTAGGCATTATGTGTAGCACAGATGACAACTACAAAAAATGAGAAAAATCTACTTGGGAAAAAAAAACACCCAACCTAAAAGCTTCTGTGACATGTTAGTTCAAGGGATATGATTCCTTTTATTAGAATGAGTATTTTGGACCTGTTTGCCTTTGGAATCTATGGTAAATATGTAGCCAGCTTCCAATGAATTGCAAATTTCACCAGAGAACACATTAAGATTAATTTTGAATAGACCAGATGGAACACTAGGTTTCAAGCCCTTTATCAACCCTTTAAATTGTTTCTTGTAGAGATCTTGCACCAACGGAGTATCACTGAGGTAAAAGCAGCTATGCTGGTGAAACAAAGAACCAACAGTGAGGTAGTCGCTGTTAGGGCTATTACTCAGACCTTTGAACTGCAGTTCATTAATCGTTAACCACATTATTCACGTCTTTATCTGCCTGTTCAGACTGCAGTGCCAGGTTCCGAATTAATGCTTCATCTCAGCTCTTCACCAGGCTTCTTGAATTTCCCTATTACTCCGGTTTTGTGTAATGAAGTCAATGGGAAATGCAGAAATCGGCAGGATGTCAGGATGAGATTAGGAACATTTGCATAAAGACTTTCTCAACATTTTTCAATTTGTACCTGCAGCTCTCTGAAAAGCATCAACAGCGTTTTCAAGTCCAGCCTGGGTCTGGCGATTGCATCGTGTTCCAATCTGGGTGTAGAGGGCTCCAATGTTGAATAAAATGCTGGCTTTTTCAAGCAACAGATTTTGCTGACACACTGGGACACCTGTGAAGGAATCATACCTTGGGAAACAAATATTAGAGGTGTCAAGATCAGCAGAGCCCATTGAAACAACAGGTATTTTCATTCTTTTTTTCCAAAAGAGCAGTGGAATTCCTAATAATTGTTCTGCTCCAGTGAAAATGAAGGTGAACAGAAATATCACCATGCGAGGACAGTGGAGGTGCTGCAAGGCAGAGACTGGCTTTGAAGCCCAGTTTTAACAGCAGAGCCTCCACAGGCATTACATCCAACTCAAAAGTGCCTATCAAACGCCACAGAGGCTGAGAGCATACTGGGGAAGTATCTGTATGTGCTGCTGTGTTCCCGCACTCAGATGTTGCCAAAGATCAACTGTTGGCATGGTCAGGCCCTTTATAACTTGTATTTTCAAGTTTCTACTTGTAGTTATGCCTAGAAACTTAACAGTTCCTCTTGGCTGCATGGTAGTCACCTTTTCACATCATAAAAATAAAAACTCTCTATTCAGAGCTAAACTTTGCTCATAGGTGTAGTAAACACTCCACTATAATAAATTAAGTCACTTTTCCACTCTTCTGCCCAAATGCTCTTCTTGAAATGGAAGGAAGGGCATTAAGGTCTGACCCGTTCCCCATCTGCTCTGTGCACTAATGTTCGGATTCCAGGAAACACATGCAGCTGTCCAAAAGTGAAGATTATTTTCCCGTGTGCCAACCTTCGCCCAAATCATCACCTCGCCAATGACTTCGCCCTAAGCCCGAAGAGGGTGTGCTGTATCCAGGTTTACGCATAACACTAAAAAACCAGATTGACACCACGCGCCGCAGGGGGGTGGGGAACACGCTGACATGCTTCAAACTAAACAGAAGACAGTTAATGATTAACCATGTTCTGAAAAAAAGACAAGCGTGAACTACACACTTACCATGTAAATAGAACTCCCATGTGCCTGGTGGGTGGGAAAAACCTGTTCTCTACATAGCCAAGTTGAAGGAAATAGCTAATCAGCATCTCGATGCCAGCTTCATCTCGGCTAGGAGTGCGGCAGGCCTGGAAACACGAGAGGTTAAAATCAGGTCTATTCTGTTACAGGATGACTACTGAAACACCAAGGACAAAGCTCTGCTTCCATTGGACTTCTGCATATCATAGAAATGCGTGGAATCTGAGTAAGCTTAAGGCCATATGGATGCATTCCAAATAAGAGTGTTTCAGCTGCACAGCACTAGCACACAACCTTGAAGGAAGCAACGGTAATCTGGCAAGGCTCAGAGTTAATTACATCAAGATGGGAGGTACCTTATGAAAGCTACAGAGAAAGTTTATGTTTCCAGTATAATACAGGAAACAATAGAAATAACCACCATTCTCCTACAACCCTTTGCCAGATGCATTCAGTCCAACACTCTCCCTGCTATATTTAAATACTTTAAGGTAAAAAAAGGAGGTAAGACAAATCTTAGATTTACAAAGCTGTGTCAACAGTTCAGTCATGTTGTATAGCTTTGTCCTTTTCTTCACTCGTTCTCTGCTCAGACCATAAACCTCTCATCCACGTCTCAGAAATGCCATCAGTAAGAATTCGGTACGGTGTAGGCACTGGCAGCCCATTCAGGTTCCATGCAAACGTTAGCATTTACAACAGTAGGCTGAAGGACCTCTGGGTATGCCGTACTTACTTGTCTCAGATCCATGAGATCTGCTATTTCGTCTTCATACTCAGAACTGTCTTCACTATAATGTTCCAGAATAAAGTCCTAACGACAACAAGTCAAAAATTGGAATATCTAAAGTTAAACAAAACTTTGAAATTTTGCAGTTGCAAACAGTACAAAATTGACTCCGTTGTGATTTGCACGTTGTCCACTCCCTTCCAGTCAGCTGTATAGTAACATATAGCAATGAGACTACAAAAAGACAATGGAACTCATCATTTCATTCGGTACCTGAGACAAGAAATTTCAGTCCGGTGTGAAGTAACAACACACCTATTACAGCAACTGCCTTGGGTTCTGAAACACCACCACTTAGTGGGTTTGAAAGGGAGAAATGAACTCTGTTAACTAAAATAACAGGGAATCAAGTGACCATAAAAACTCAGTAACAGAAAGACTGCCAAATTCTCGTCAGCTATGTTTGTTCAGTTGAATTGCACTGAGCTGCAATGGCATAAAGTGGTACCATAACCTGCCCGTGGAGATTAACCTCCCGAAGTAAAAGCAGAGACAAATGCTATGGTGACATAAGGCGGTTTATCATCCGGTAAAAATCTACATTGCACTACACACAGTAGTCCGAAAATACTGGAGGTGGCTCCAATAGCCAAAAAATTACATCAGCCAACAAACAAGCAGTGCTAACGCTGCAACACTGCTTCCCAACTGAGCCAGCCTGGTTAGCGCAACCTGGAGCATCGCTGCACCGACCTCATTACTTACTTAATGACTACTAATTACCTTCATTACTACTTCCTAAGGAGTAATCAATAGGCTTATTGGAACCAAAAACCGTAGAAAGAATTTTTGTTCTCTCTGGTTCAACTCTACTGTCTCTAAAGTGGGATTTCTTAAAACATCTTCTGACTCCTTCTCCAGTTGGCTGTGAATAATGACCCAAATAACTGGTGGGTAATTTTTAACACATGGTGATGTCGGTTTTTATTCTCCCTAAAACTGATTTATACATAAATTACTTCTGCTTCTTTAAACAAATCTGAAATGGAGGTTATTTCTGTTAACTATACATTCTGAAATGTGTCTCTGAAATTTACCTTGAAGGGGAGTGTAAAGTCTACTTCTTTGGTTTCCTTCAGGCCAAGAGGTACCAAGGGAATGCTGAAAGTCTCTCTAGGGGAAAAAAACCAAAAACACAAAAAGACTCAGAAATATGTCTTCTGTTTGTCTGCTGATAAGATAATTACTTTTGTTTCATTTGCTAACAGAAAGTTAATATGCTGATGGGTGTTGGGGTAAAAGGTCCATAGTTTGTAACAGTTCCTTCCTGCCCAAGAAAGTCTGCTTAACGGTCTGTGACTGTTCAAGAAGACAGTGAGTGAGGAAAGCTACAGCTTCTTTTTTTTTTTGTTTGTTTGGGTTTTTTGGTTTTGTTTTTTAATTTGAGCGCATTTTTTCTTTAAGGGAAAAGACGACCTAAGGCTGCTTTACTGCCATTTACCTCAACCTTTATACACCTGTACAAGTTATACGGACAGAAGGCAGCTCCACAGCCACTAGGAGATCTGTCACGGTAAGAGCTATGGTAATTAGCTGTGGCTATCCTCAGCATTTTACACGCTACCAGTGGTTTCATATGTAGAAGTGGCACGTGTCTAACACAGGGAAAAGCAGGGCCGAAGCATGCCCACTTTAACAGTGAAAGGCCTGGGAATAGGAAGTCTGAGGATGAAGTTTCTGGACAACGATAGGTATTAACCTCTGAACAAGTCAACCTCTGAAATATCAGAGAGCAATAAGAATGAGAACTGTGACTTAAAACAATCTGGTCCTCAGGAGAGTACACATCTGGATCACAGACTCAAACCTGGATCATATCAGCAAACAACACTAGCTAAAAAGACTATTATGAATTCAAGAGCACCATTTATCCCTCAAAAGCTACATATATTGCTGTTCCACTAAACACATTACCCTGTTAAAAAAACAAACCAACCACCAACAGAATTGTTTCCAGATCCATAGCACAATGGATCAGTACTGGGCAATTATAAGGTTTATTTGATATTTTCATTTTTCCTGAAAACAGATTCACTGTATCATTGTTCAGAGTGTTCCATTACCAACTACAAAATCCCACAGGTGTGATGACGCATTTATGGTCTTATCAGCAAATCACTTTCTTACTGGTGAAAATTTGACCTCAGGAAGGTGGGTGTAGGAGTGCAGCTTCCTCAGCAGAGGAAGCTGTCCTTGAACTGCAGGTAGTGCAAACCACCCGATTTCTAATGAGCGTTTTAGAAGAAACCACAACACTTTTACAAAACCATATCAAGACTTTTTCCCCCAAAGGAAGTGAGACACATGCAAAAGAAATCCTAACAATGATTTAAAGAATTCTAGTACCTCCCACAGTCCCTGTAGACATGAGTATTTGTCACTCAAAGGAACTGAATTTATTTTTTTAGGTTTCTAATGTGCCACACCCATGGAGTTGACATCATGGGGGACTGAACAGCTAGGGAGGTGATCCTGGATTTCCAGAACTGGGTAGGAATAGTGTCATGCTTCTCAGTTCAGCTGAGACGTGGGCAAGGACTGGGAAGGCCAACCCTTCAGACTGGTGTAACACAATACAGCTTAACCTAGTAACGTGGGTGTGACCTCATGTTTATGACTATACGCACAATAGATTCCAAGAGCAACTATTAATAGCTATTGGCTATTAAAGGCTGGAGAGCACTTACAGAGGGAGCGAATTATTTTAGCTGATGAACGTAAAAAGCATTTACAGCACAGCGTGAACAGCATCAGAAAGGTAAAACACCATTCAAAACAGGTTGGGGAAGAGATGCAAAGCCTCCACCTGCCTTAGGGCCTGACCTACTGTTCAACCTTCACTAGGAATCCAAATATTTCAACTATTCTTTAGCTAGAAGAAGGAATTCCTCTGGATTCTTGCTCTCATTTCCACAGCCATAACCTTCATACTGCTCTCTACGCCTGCATGCGTGTATGAAGACTGGTAAAATCTTGAACGAAAGACATTTTTGCATCAAACAGTGGTCAAAGTTTGCTGTGGAGGTGGAGGACAGGAACTTTAGCACAAGTTTCTTTTTGAGAAAACTGAAATGTGGCTATTTTGCCATCAGGTCAGCATTCAGCTGCAAGACAGCCCACCAGAAATGTGCTTAGTCCTCCTACATTAAGAATTCCTTGTAGTCCACCTGGAAGTTAACCCCTAACTGAGAACAGTGCTAAAAGGGACCCAAAATTATACTCTCCTTATATAAAGCCCTTAGCGTCTTGAGCTGCTAACATTAATCAAACAGTAAACGTTGAGTTTTAGGAGCAACGAGACATTTAACTGCTACAGAAATCATTGCAGCGTTCAGGCAATGAGTAAACTTTAACTTTGAAGTTTCACCTTTGAGGAAACCATTGCAATTTCAAGTTTAGTGTGCTCTTTAAACTTGGAAATACATCCTGTAACAATATCTTGGAACAATTCCAACTTCATCTACTAAAAGTTTCTCTGGCCTAGCCATGGATTTCTGTCACAGAACCGCACACTTCAAAGACCACCTCACATCTGCTGTGAGCCCTAAATCAGTGTTGTACTTCTGTTCTCCAGCTGAAGAGGGCTGTTGGATGCACTGCATCTGAGAACAGGTATTAATTGTATCAGCAGGCTTCCTCACTCCAGAGCACACTGAACCAATTAGCCACGCTGGTCCTGGAACTTCTGCTGGGTGCCATGCGTCCCTTTTGCCCCAGAAACCTCAAGAGCTTTCAACTCTCGCAATACTCTCCTCCACCAAGGAACTCCGTATCTAAGGATTAGTGGCACATACCTTCCCCAAGCGAAAGACAAATACGCAGACTAACCCTTGGTCAACAAATCTACCACCAAATATGTTCTCCTCCTATCAAGCTCTCTGCTCTTTCACGTAATTATTGTCCAGCGTTCACATTCACCTAGAAACAATTCTGTTTCTAAGGGTAAATTATCTGTTAATAATTGAGTCACTTAGCTTTATACTTACTCTGTATTTTGATAAACTTCTACCGAGATATTAAGTCCCTCCAATTCCTCCTTTAGGATCTGCAGGTCTGAGTTTACAAAACTCAGCTCCAGTAGCACCTGCTCGCGTACTTTGTTGTTGGTGGTTGCTCTGCAGAAAGAGAGAGACGCAATTTTTTTTATTGCTGAGGGAAAAAAGGGGTTTGTACATGACTTGGCTGACCCCACTGCTAGCATTCTCAGCATTTTCAAGATTTTTTTAAATCTCCGTAGAGATGATACAAGACCTCACGTTTCAGAATTCATTACTTTTCTCTGTCAAGAGAGAGCCTGGGACAGTTTCCAGGTAACAGCAGGCAGACACATAGGAGGTTTGCTATGTGCTAAGTTCTTCTGTGTGATTAAGAGTCAGGCTGATTTTCAGATGCATTAATCAACAAACTAAATCACCTTAAACAGAATCACTATCCCATTTTTAGAGTATGTCATCTTTTCCTAGAAGATATGAGGGTGGAGGTGGGTGGAGAAAGATGTTTTTTCAAAAGAGGCTTCCCCACTTTATAAGTTGAAAATTGTCTGTTGAGAATTTTGATTTTAGGAATTAAAAAAAAAACCTTTCCCATAAAACTGTTACTACAGAATGTTTTACAACCAAATATACAGGTAGAGATAATTTTTTTAATACATTGCAATTTTCTCTATAATTTTACGTTGTCAAATAGGGGTTTGTTTGTTTGCCTGCCTCTTGCCATTTGTATGTTTACATGACATGATGTTTAGAACTGCAAGTACAGTGGATGTTAGTATTTAGCCCCTCCCCGAGCATTTCTGTGTGATTTCTTATTTGTGTATTTCAGGCTATTTTATCACCATTCTTAACCTGATCCCCCATACAGTATTACTGTTTCCAAAAGACTTAAACTGTCACCTATAACCACAGGTATGAGATCCATACCCAGGCTTAAGATATTGTACCCTTACACTAGTGTCTGTAAACAAACAGTTTAAGTCTGCAGCATCTTGCTTTTACCTTTATTGTAAGATAAACTTCACCTTCATAAATATTTATGAACAACCCTTTCACACATCCAGGCTCCACTTGGAACAATCCCCCAGTTTTATGAAGCACCTTGGTGACAAACCAGTTATGCCAAAGCTAAAATTCAGGTCAGCAACTGGCATTCACATTAGATATTACCCATCTCCCTAGCTTTTCCCAAACACTCCTGAGTTGGCACGCAGGAACATCTACTGACTGAACAGTGTTCGGTTTCAAAAGCAGATACAAGAAGTTTGCTATGCCTACAAAAGGAGGAAAAGACCCGAGGTCTTTCTCCTTGAGCCAATTACCGGAAAGCACAGCAAAGTGTCATTGGTCACAGAGGCTAAAACTACATAAGCTTTGGACCTATCGCCTCTTTTGCCAAGAGTGGAGATGAAGGCAGGCGACAGGCAAAGGGCAACCTAGTGTCGTGGTTTAACTCCGGCTAGCAAAATACCACGAAGACGCTCTCACAAATCCCCCTCCCCTCCTCCAGTGGAGGGGAAGAATCGGAGGAAAAAGAAATAAGGAAGCTCGTAAAATTGAGATAAGAACTATTTACTAATTAAATCTAAATGAATATATACAAGTCCAACTAATGATAAATAATTAAAACAAT
>NW_010254553.1:0-20222 GCF_000690775.1 Eurypyga helias
GGAAGGCTGCAATAAGGTCACCCCGAATGACCACTCATTATTTTTGGCAGAGCTTAAAACAGCAACAAAAATGTTTTTAGCAGTAATTGTGTCAAAGATAACAATTTAGGAATAAGTTAACTATGAGGAGGCATCTCATTTGCATGCAACTTTATAAACCAGCAGCTCATTATATAGTATATAATGTGCTGAGAAATGAGCTGTAAGTACCATGGTTCAGGACGTTACCTGACTGAGGGCACTTGTGGTTAGATACATTACAATGAGGCAAAAATGCTTTTCATCAGCATCTGCTGCCAATTCACATCAAGCCCGAATCGTTACTGACTGGGAGTTTCTGCACTCGGACTGCTGTGAAATGCACTTGGCAGTCCGGTTCCCAGCACAGAACTGACCATGGCCGCGCCTCCAGAACTGGGAAATTTGGTAATTTGCTTGAAATTGCAGCTGCTCTCCCAGTAGAATTGTATCATGTCTACTGCATTCAAGGATAAGGGCGGGATTTGCATTCCCCCATCACCATGACCCCTTCCTGAGTGAAAAAATAGTCTAGAAAAGACGAAATTGGCCATCAGTCGTATTGCAGTGGTGTTGGCTGGACTATGACCTTTAAAATGAGAAGCAAACCACAAATCAATCTTGGCAGTGCAGAAATGGATGAGACAGAAGATTCTTCATGTCTTAGGACCCCTGTCGTCACTGTATTATTTTTAGCACGACCTTCACTGGTAGGGCAGGTTTGCGTAGCTTTGCTGCTGCTCCGGTTGTAAGTTCGCGGGATTTAGACAAATCCCCTTCCAAAACCCCTATGGCCTTGATAGTGTGGAAGTGCGCCCATGCTAACACATCCACCTGAGATGTGTTATCTGTGGGTAAGCAATTCCTGAATCAGTGTTGGCTTCTGCCCTGCTGGCTCAGAGAGCTGGTGGGAGCTAACACACTGTTTACATACCTGTCTAGTGAGAGCTGCGTGTGCAGTCCTGAGTCTCTGTACCATACCTCTTCACATACCTAGGAAATTAGACCACTGGGAACCTTCTCCACATCCAGAAGGTGAAAAGGCAGTAGGGATGATTACTGTGATGTTGTGCTTTGAATCCAAGCAGCTGAGAAAAAGCGTGCTCCACAGCAATCTGCTCTCTCACTGAGCCTTTAGCATCCACGCTGGCAGCTTTCCCTATTGCTTGTGCTGACAAACTAAATAAACGAAAGCTTGGAACAGCTTTCAGTTGTGGAACAGTTGATACAAATCGTGATAATCAATTTGTATGTGTCTGCCATCGACTGGATGAAGTAAAACATCTTCATTCTCAAAAGGAATAGATTGAACCTGCATTTGTAGTGATCAAATAGCTGACAAAATGCAAAGAGCATGAGGGAAGGTTGAGTATTACCTGAACTAGATGCTCATTTGATGAGAATTTATGGGCTGTATCTTAACTAAAAAGCCAGTTAAAGCATGGGAGGATGAGATTTTACTCAGGCTGGATAGTTACATTTCTATTGCTGGAGTGATAAAGACAATTACCTAGATGGAATATGGTGTTACACACTGCGGTTTGGTGAGAGATTAAACCTCACACCTCGACTTTGATCACCCCCCGAATTTTTGGTTTGGTTTGTGCTCCTTAACTCCAGTGCCTGGTGTCACAAGCCAAGCACTGATCTTTCTGTAGGTGTTTTTAAGCATTATTTAGGTGACACTCACTTTGTCAGAGCCTGCAGGTGTGACCCCAGCTGGGCCCGTTAGTGGCTTTTGGTGGGGATAGATCCTCAGGTGGGGCTGGTCTGCCAGGGCACGTCGGGCAGCACAGGCCGGTTTGCGGGTCAGGTAAAGCTGCTCAGGGCACTTGGCTTGTGGCTCTGTGTTGTTCTCAGCGCTGGGGCGGGTCATGGGTCTGAGGGTTGGCGTTGGCCTGTTCCATGGCCTGGCCTCATCCCTTCTAGGGGTGTCTGAGTCATCTGTGAGGTGACTGTGATATCTTGGGAAGCTGTGGAGGTTGTGGTGACTTGCCAGGGGCTGTGGAAGCACTTTTGTGTCCGTCTCTTTATCTGTGAGGTTGGCTTAGCCCATCAGCTTCTGCCATGCAGGTTCAGCTTGCCTGCCTGAGTTCCCTTGGCCCAAGCTTGCTTAGGGCCTTCCCTTGGCTCTTGTCCAACCTGCAAGCAGCTATGGGGCGTGTTTGTAGGTAGCTGTGAAGTCTGGACAGCCCTAGGCGTGGTAGGCAACTGTGGTTGGAGGCAAGCTTTAGTTTCTCTCTAGGTTTGTTCTGTGTCTGTCTGCTTGTTTTTAATGGCCTGTCCCACTGAAGTAAAGCAAGGCTGCCTGCTGGAATCACTGAGCTGTAAAGCAGGACCTAAATCCATCTAAACAAAAATTAGTTTAGGTTGACTACTTCCACTGCCCTATTTCTCTCCCCCCAAAACAGCAGCAGAATTTAAACTCCCATTTTTTCCTGCATTTAGCTGTGCTTTCCGTACAATCGTTTGTGTCTGCGCTTCTGTTTTGCAGGGTGAGGGAGTGCGGGGAGAGAGCAGAAAAAATATAATTGGTGAATACTCTTCTCTAACATGTTGCTGATGGATGGCATAAAGAAAATTGCTGCTGGGTGATGTCACTCTTCTTCCAAATGCTTTACTTTGTTTGGACTTCCTTTTGGTTTTGAATCTGTCTCCAGTTGGGTGGTGTCTTTGTGTGGGCCTGGCTTTATGAAGCACTAGGGAGTTCAGCTATTTTCTGCCTTACCAAAATGAGATTAGGCAGTGAAAATGAAAAGTAAGCTTTCGTTTTCTGTTTTTCACCACTTTTTCACTTCCTGTCTTCAAGATTTGCTCCTGGGCAAAACGACTCGGGGCTTTTTTCCAATCCCAGGAAAGCACGTCTTGCTGACTGTAAGCCCTTTTCAAATTTATTTACTTGGGCAATCCTGAATCTGGAAAGGTTGCTATTTTGCAGTTAGACTTCCTTTATGTTTTATATAATTAAGACAGCTTTTATCAAAATAAAATAGGGTGGTGTTTTCTTAAGAAACTCCCTGGAAAGTACAGTCATCCCAGTGCCGCTGATGGTTTTATGCTCCTGGTAGAAATCTAGGTCTGACTCACAGAAAGTAATGGGGTAATTCTTTGTGTAGGTTTAACATTCTCAGCCTTGAAGATGGGAAGTGAAAAAGTGGTAAAAAAAGAATAAGCCTTAATGGAAAACTACTTTGTGTTGCAAATACATGACTGCAGGATAGTTTAGTTTTCATTTGCACTGCCGAATCTCATTTTGGTAAGGCAGAAAATAGCTGTACCCCCCAGCACCAGGAGTCCTATCAGTCAATCCTTTAGATACCAATATTCTAGCTCTTCAAATGAGGTGAAGGGGAGGTGGTTAGTTAAAGGTAGTTAATTTAATGCTAATTACAGAAAAAGAGGGGAAAAAAATAATCCCTGACACCTGATTTGAGTGTCCTGGATTTATCTTGTGGGCAGGCAGTGCTGTCCTAATGCAGCTGGAAGGCTCCCTTATATGCTCTTTTGACTTGGGCATCTAGTTGACAGTGTTGAAATCTTTACCTTGGCTTTCTCCTTCTCTGGTGTTTGTGATGAAGATGCTGTTAGTGGTCTCAGCCTGCCCTTGCAATGAGTTGTGAATATGGTGTAGAAAGGAGCAGTGAGCATGTTTTCATTCCTGCAAATCACTAGGATTTGGATTGCTTGGATTATCAGCAATCCAAATTACCAGTGCTGGATGTCTTGGATTACCAGCCCAAACCTGGGCTGGGCCAGCGCAGGTGTCTGAGAATCTCCGTTCTAGTTTCATGCGCTGTGAAAATGAGAACCGTGAATAACTTGCTGGCTGCTGTCTTAATGGTCTCGGCCATGGTCAAAGATCAGGTAGGCTGTGGGATGGATTTTACTTCCTGTAAGGCACAAATTTTTGTGCTATCAAAGCAGTGGGCTCGGTTCATATTGTTGCTGGTCTGTACACAGAAGCAGTTTCATCCTTTACAGGCTGTCAATCATTCTCGCAGCTTTTAGCAGCTGTCAGTGAGCACCCATTGTTAATTACTTTTTCATCACTTTCCAAGGAGGATGGCGAAGATCCTAAATTAACTGCATGATAGATTAGGGTGTGCTCTGAACCACAGAGTACTTCACTGCTGAAAACCTTTGGAGCATTAGCATTATAATTTAAAAAAATACTTCAACTTTGGTACAATCTAAAAGAAGCCCTGTTTTAAAAAATAAAATTACCCAGAGAAGCCAAGAAATTCCAAATGGAAGTTGATGCTACTAAGTGTACTGTTGTAGTTCTGCTTTCACAGTGTGGGAGACAATTGTGATCTCTTGAGAGGCATCATCTTAAATCTGCCCTCAACAAGACTTTTTCTTTTTGTGTGTGTGTCTCTGTTAAGTTTTGCCATTATAACATCCCAATGGAGCATGGGGCAAGGATTTAGGCTGGGCAAGAAACACAGGAATAGAGTTACGTCAGGCTTTCTGTACTCAGATGGCATTGATGCGAGTTTGCGGCAGCTTTCATGAGCTGATGAATCTGAAGAGTGTTTACATGCCTGTTGATATGAATATTGTCTCGAAACTGTTGGTTGTGTTGCAGCTTGTGCCTTCAGGTCAGGGTTGGGACATGCAGCCTGCAAGCTTCACCCCTTTCTCTGTTCCTGCCTTCATTGTGCTTCAGTGCTGGAGGTATTGTGTTATGCTCAGAACAATATCCAGGACGAATGAGAGCATATCGCTTTTCTGTACAGCTCCAAGGTGAGCAGAGGGTGCTGTGACTACAGTGCAGAAGTCCTTCCTTTAGGCTTTCCTCACTGACCTTGTTCAAGTTATTTGAGAACGAAAAGGCAGCATTTATTGTCAGACTCGCTGGAGAGCACATTAAGGGCTGGGAACTGCTCAGGCTCTCTACCTAAGTGCGTGACGTGCTATCTGGACTTTCTTGCTATACAGTGTTAGTGCAATGCAAATACGGAATTTAAGCACCACTTGAAAACTCAGGGAGTGAGGAGTAAATGGGAACAGCTTCAGACATATATGCCTAAGAGTGTCATCTCACAATAGCTCTGTCTGTGAGCCCACATCTCTGCCCTCCTTGACATATCTGAGTCCTGTTTTGACTGCAAAGGAATGCTGAAGTACTGGTGGAGCAAGAGTGTGAACAGGAAGATCTGTTAATAAGAGCAGCTTATCCTGGAGCTTGCTAAATCCAGTGCTAGGCCAACAATAGAAGTCAGGGGAGTGAGAGAGAAAAATAGTTAAAATATTTCTCTGCGGGAAACCAGGTCACAAAGCAAACAGGTGGCTTTTTCTTGGGGAGTTGTAGCTGCTTATTACTCTGTGGAGGACTTCTGTAGTCTGTGACAGAGATTGCTGTTGGGAGAATGGTGCTGACCTGAAAAATAGACAGGAGATCGGAGAATGATAGGTAACATGCAGATCATACATGGGACTCCTAAGCCCCGTGGGTTGCAGGTTTAAACCAGGATTTAACTTCTAACTGTTTTGAGATACAAGGCAGATTTCTGCTCTCCCACATACTCAGTGGGCTTGCTTTGACTTTCTGACTCTGTCTAAAGGGCAAAAGTCATACCCCTCACTTAAGAGATGCTCCAGACCAAATTATCACCTGAGTAGGTCTATGAGGGGACTGGGTGGCTTTATTACTGTATGCATTCAACTCTCTGTGGACATAGAAAACAAGAAGGATTGTTGAAACTTCTTCCTGCTGTTTCTCTTTCTAGATTATTTTGTTACATTTGAAGGATTGCCTGCATTCCCCTGGTTTGTTCAAAGTTAGAACAAAGCTGTTTTGTTGCTCTTGGTGTTTAAAATGCCCATCTCTATACATTAAGTACAGCTATATCAGCAACACTTAGAATCTTCCCTCTTGTATTACAGCAAGCAGGTGCTAATTAGTTTTTAAGGGTTACTGTAACGCAGCCAGGCTGCTCCAGATTCATCAGATGGCACCCACCTTGAGACACAAGGGTAGGGGATTAGGTGCAGACTCAGTCTTAGGACAGGCGTGGTTTGGTGTGTTTAATGTACAGCTTGTGTAGAGAGGATTTCTCTAGTTGTCCAGTCCCTTATATCTGTCTGTCTGGGCAAAGGTTCTAGCTACTGGTATCTGGTTGGTAACCAGGTTCCTTTGCTAATCTTCCAAGTGTTTGGCAAGGAAAATTGAAGAGTCTGAGAAGCCCTGTGAGACTGGTACCATATGTGCACATAATGAATGTGGAATACCAGGTCTCGCCATAGAAAATGATGAAATTGGATTATGTCTATTGTCTAGCTACAACCAGGCAGTCTTGCATGCATCTTCCTGAAATAAATTCATGTGAGGAAAGATCATTTCAGTGAAGAATCGGTGGCCTTGTAGCCCTAATAATACTGATAGCTGGATCTTTCTGAACACGTGAATCAGGTGGGCTTTTTATGTGGGAGTCTTAAGTGCTGTTTTTCTACACCAGAAGCCTGGCAGTTGTCTTTGTGCTGCTTAGCAGCTTTGTATATCCCACAGGACCTGTCGCTGCCTACTGGGTTTATGACCAGCTGGTGCCTACAGCCCCGAAGGCTAGGCGTGCGGAGACTGATGCTGGCTCCTCAGCTTTGCTACCAGCAAGGACCTCTTTCATCTCTGTGCATCGTCACACTACCCCTTTCTTGTACAAGGCAGTTCCCACTGCCTCAGGCACTATCTCTGAGGCCTGTCTGATTATTCTTGCTTTTACCAGCATCCCAGTAAATATTGTTTGAAGACAAGGTGTGTATTACTGATGTGCCATTTTACAGCACACCACACAGCTCTTTATTGCTGGGTGACTCGAAGTCCAGGACCATGACCTTTGGAAAGCTCTCACTCTCCCCTAAGGAATTTAACAAGTAAATCACTGACTTTTCTTGCTGATTATTGCAGTTAAGCAGTGGGGAACAAGTCCCCTGCCTAGTTTTTTTTTGGGTTTTTTTCCCAGCATTCTATCCAGTGAAGTATCAGATGTCTGGTGGTGGTTATCACTTGATCTGTGTGTCCCAGAAGTTAGATTCTATTTAAAATCTTGATACTGGAGGTTTCTATTTCCTTCAAAGCTGCCTTGGAGCAATTGTCAAACTGTTTTAAGTTTGATTTATGAAAATCATGGTTCGTGCCAGCTACAAGATCCCCTTTATGCTTTACATACTTTCCATGTGATATCTGTGCTTTGCTAAAAATGCACCTTCTAAAGATGAGGTGAATAAGAATTTTGCCTTTGCACTATAAACCTTAGTTTCAGGAGTCCTCCTGCAGGAGGAAATTGAAAAAAAATGTAGCCAAATGCTTGCTGGAAGGGCAATTTCTACCCCTTCTGGAGGCAAGACTTTTCGCTGCTGTCATAGTATCTGACTAGATAATACCTCAAAGCAAACGCTAGTCCAGCTCACAAGTGCTCTCACTCATGACTTGTAACAAGAGGAGCATTCATAGAAACAAGAGCTAAATCAGTCTGAAAACAAGTTTTACAGCTAAATCACAGGGAAGAGATGGCTGGTGATACTTGTTCTTGTTTGCATTTGAAACACTTTGTAACTGCGTCAGTTCTTGAATGAATTTTCTTTAACAATGATGGCTTAAAGAGATATGTGCTTTATTTATAACCCCTGACTTACCCAAGTAAACAAAAAGCTGGTTATGACCAGTATGGAAACAGGACCTTTCCTGTTGCAGCCAAATCACGTTCCAGCCAGATCTGCAGTTCTTGGGCTCTAAAACCAATTTGCCTTAAAGTGTGGTTGGGTGGGTGTGTTCGTTTGTTCATGCCATCTAAGGAGTAAGGGTTCTGATAAGCTTCTAGTCCTAATGGTGTTTGCTGTAACTAAAAGGAAAGGATCCTTCATTATGTTCACGTTACATGAAAACTGCAGGAAGGCTGCGATGCTGAGTGCGTAAAAGCTTCGATGTGTGCAAGAAACCAATTCTAGTGATTGTAGTTTGCACCACTTAGTATTTTTATTTGAGTATAGGTCTTTGGTGTCTCTTTTGAAGTAAAAGCTGCAGGCTGATACTGATAACCAATTCTGTTGTTAGGTAGGGTAGTACGAGGCTGTGTTTCTGTGGAAGGCAGGTGATGGCCCATGCAAACCGAGTGTCAGGAATTGAGGACTTCATTTATGCAACATGTTTTTCCTTAGGCTCCTGGTGCCCTTCATTGGGCTGTGGAAGAGAGCTAATTCCCATCTTTACAGAGCAGGAGACTTTTTGCCCATGCAACACCTCTGGCTTAGACCCCAACCATTTTGATTTCCAGTGTCTGTTCAGCAGAAGATGGATTGTGTGCTAAAGCACTCTGCTGAGCACTCAGACCTCAGCGCTCAGGCCTGCTCTCCTTTAGAGCTCAGTGGGAGTTAGGAGGGCTCAAGAGCGTTACTTCCACTAGCTCAGCAGCATTTCCTCCCAGAGCTCATGCATCTTGCATCCCTGCAGCAGGAGTATTGTAGAGGAGAGGTTGCTCTTTATTTGATGTTCACACAGCTGTTGCTCCACCCCTTTGCCATTGTTCTGCCAGCACATAACAAGCTTCCTTCTGGTTCTGCGCTCAAGCCCTGCGTTGGAGGCCTCTGCTTTTCCTGGGAGGTGCAGGGTCCCGCGGTCGTATTTGTATGCAGGAAGAAAGGCGAGCCTGTTCAGTCGGACAAAGCTGGCATTGTGCTACGTGCTCAAATAGAGGCTTGTCAAAGGCTTCGTGCTTTAAACATCCCCTGGGCAGTGCTTGCTCAAACCCCAGGCAGCTGAACGGAGTGAGTGCCACTTACGTGAGGATCCTTTGTCTCCAGGGGAAGGAGAAGGCAGTCTCTAATCAGAGTTTAATGCACTCTACCTGATGGAGTTGGTGTCGAGTGTTTCTAAGGAGTGTGGAAGAGCGCTAAGGCGGAGAGAAGGATGTGATAGGAAGCAATTGTACAGAAGCAACAAAAGCAATAAAGGAATGCTGCCCCTGCTCCCAGCTGATAGAGGCTCTGCTCAAGAATAGGCAGGGGGGCCTTAAAGCCTGTTCATGGGTGAAGTTGTATGATTTTCTTCATTTCTCTGAGCTTCCTGCCTGTGTGATTACCCAAACTATCTTGATTTCAAATACCTCCTTGGTAAACTCTTGGGGGTGTAAAACTATCTTGTAATTGGCATAGGTCAGCTATCAGAGGTTTTTCCTCTTCGAGAACAGCTAGGCATCTTCACCAGTTTTCATCCATTAGTGCAAACTGTATGGTCTTACTATATCCTGCTAGTGTGCCTTGGGGGATCAAATCAAATTTTCTTAGGAGAGGTTACTTGAAAGGAAGCAATGCAGTGTTAAATCAAATTTTCTTACTTGAAAGGAAGCAATGCAGTGTAGCACTTTCCTTGTATGCTTATTTGTGTTCGTTTGTATCACGTCGGTTGTTGGTCATGCGAAACTTTTGTAGATGCTTTTTCTGAAAGGTCAGGTTTCCATGTTTCTACAAGGTTGGTTTTCTTCTTTTCAGCCAATAGTAGCTCTGGTCAGCTACGTTGAAAACTCCCAGTATCGTTTTGGGGATTTAACAAAGTTTAGCATACTTCTGATGGCAGTAACATTTTTGTGCAGTAGTTCAGAAATCACTGGGGTATCTGTCATCACCATTGTGTAAAACAGAGAGCCTATGCTTCATGCTCTGGACCAACCCTTCCTTAAAGAACTGCTCCCTGTCAACACTTTGCCATGCCTCGAAGAGAGTGCTCCGTCTGCAGAGGCTTCCTGGGACTGTAAGTGGTAGATGAGTGACACCTTGTGGTACACGACATCATCTCAAAAATTACACTTCGTCTTGCACATCTGCAGAATGCTGAACCAGTGCACAGCTCTGCCCTGCAAGCAAATGTGCACACACTAGCCTGGTGCATTTGTCACCAAAGCCCCTTAAGGGCTTTGTCATTTGCAAATGACAAATTTGGCAAATTTGTCATTTGCTCCCTTAAGGCCAAAGTAGAAGCTGGTGGAGTTTTGCCAGTGCAGAAGTTGTCAGGTCTTTGGCTTTGGCATGTGCTGGGTGCCACCTCAGATCTGACTCTTTGCCTGTTGTAGCACCTCACAGCAGTGAAACGGCAAGACAAAAAGTAATAGACATCAAAAAGAACCCAGTCTTTCCAAGTAGCAGTCTCCAGAATACACATAGCAGATCAAGAATCTGCTTAGCAGAAGTATTTGACATTTTAATTGGCATGGTTGTGAATAATTTTAAGTATGTACACCAGAGAGATAAAATAATGGTCATTGCTTCTTTTTTTATTACAGATTGTTTCCTCATTCTGCAATACAATTTCAGTATGAAAATTTATTTCTGATTGTGCGGGTGTGGTAAATAGGATCTTCTTGTCTGTCATGATGACAGGAGCAGGGCTTTATGTTGAACAAGGAAAGAAAAAGCCTTAACGATGCATTTAATTTGAGTTTGCAACCTGTCGAAAGATCTTCTACTTCATGGAAAATTCTCAATTGGAAAATATAGCAAAGAGAACAAGTGGGGAGATAATATTTGAAAATCTAATTCAAGGCATGTGCTGCCCTCAGATAACACAGCAAGAGCTAATCTGGTTCTACAGGTAAATATCCTTTCAGGAGATTCAGAGCTGAACAGTGATTAAGATGAACGAACAGAGCGTGTAATTTCATGAATTATCCACATTCTCACTTCAGATTCAGCAGGGAGAGTGCTTTATATAATTCCAAAATGTCTGAACTGCTCTTTGATGGAACCTTCATTATCTCCAGTGTTGATTTTTGAAACAAATTTTAATTCTCAATAACACTGTTGGCCTGAAGGCTTCTAAATTTTGGCAGAGCCCTGAAAGTGTGGTCGATAACAGCGTAAGCATACCCCAGGTGAATATGGTTTTTGGCTTAGGAATCTGTGTTCTCCTGTGGTACAAATATGTGCCCCACCAGGACTAAAGGTCAGTTAAATGCAGTGAATATTAAGTTACTGAAGAGGTGCTAGAACTGAATATTTATTCAGCAGACAAATGGGGATGTAAGCAGATCAATATATGTGATGTGAAATGCATCAAATTTAAACTGAAAAAAAAAATAAGTGCATTTGGAAGCAAAAAATCTTCTCTCAGTGTGCTTATCTGTGAAAAAACTGGGTTCTTCTAAACAAAAGGTGAGCAGATTTGGGTCTGAGCATCATGAATTCTGTATTGTCCTTCTGACACTGCACCGCTGCAGAGAGAGATGTGAGACAGGGTGATGGAAATGGGACATCGTTAATTGAGATGTGGCTAATCAACAGTTATACTTCTTTTGCCCAGTTATTGGAACAGCCTAGGTAAACTAGAGCATGAATGTTCCATCTGAAGGGATCCAGTACCCTCAAATACAGGGTAGCTGTCAGTGCTGCCAATCCCAAATGCCCACAGCCACACAGTTGCCAGCTGCTCACTGCCCAGTTTTCATAGATGGCCGCTGCCTATTCGACACCAAAATGAAGCAGAAACTTTCCAACCAAGGTTTACGATCCAGTTTATGTGCCTGTGTATGAATTAAGCACTCCAGTCCTACGTGCTGAGATCCAAGGACACCTAAACCTGTGATATAAATGGGAAGGATGCCCTTTTCTCCTGTGGCAGTTGTTTCAGGCTAGGGAAGGCTTTGTGACATTTGAACCTAGAAGGCTTGGCCACAGTACTCTTGGTGGTAGGTTTTAGCAGGCGGCTTATGTCACTGTTCCACTGCCCTAACCACAGCCCTTTCCTATTGCCTTACCTTTTATTCTGACCTTATTCTTTCAAGAATGTAATCCACTGTAAAAGCATCATTTGTAGGGAGAGACAGCCTGCTGAAAGCTCTAAGATACTTCACAAGCCTTTGGTGAAAGGTTAGCCAAGCATTTGCTCTTCAGGAGTTGACTGCCGTAAAGGAAAAACATCAAACCAATAACCTACGTATTGTAGCTCTTCCTCAGTGCTGCCGTCTTTAAAATCAGTTCTCTGTATACAGGGGTTGTGGTGATTACACTTTGATAAGGGAGTAAATGTTTAATATCACTGTTTAATGGTACATGTTAGGCTGATAAAGCCCACTTCAGGAGCCTGAGTGTTCCTGCTGCTGCTTCACTTCTTGTTAACACTGACAAACACTGAGGGGATTCTGCTGCAGCTTGGACAGTGGATTTTGCCATGGTACCTCTAAGTATTTAGTGCACATGCCTCAGGGCAGATTGGGGGTGGGACTGTGGTGCTGGGAAAGCCACTTAAAACTTTATCTGTGGACCCTTTTTTTCCCTGATTGTGCATTCATGCTGATGTTTTCCTGTTTGTGTACTACCGTATTGGTGGGAATTTTACCAAAAAGTAAATAGTTAATATATGTGGACTCTCACAATTAATAATTTAAATGATTAAATGAAGATGAAAGAATAAGGGCACCTCTACTACATGTGAATGTATGCAGAGCAGGAAGCAGATATTCCTTGGTCTCCCTCAAAACCAGGACCAACAAACCTGCTGTGAAGCTGGTGGTGTCCTGAATCTGGCAGCTAATTCATCTTTGTTAGCGGGTAAATGCAGCTGGAGCTTGAAAGCCAAAACACAGAATGCTGGCACTTCCATGTCTTCAGGCTTAAGGATAGTGAATACAAGTTTCCTTTTCACAATAAGTGTGCTTATTTTTTTTTCTTTCTCCCCCATGTTCTCTCCTTCTCTTTGGGAAAACAATCCCTTGGGCAGCAGATACCCCCTTGAGACTGGAGGATTGTTTTTTACTCCTTGTACCAAAATAGGTTTTATAGATATGCTGCTCTGTTTCTATTGCAATGCTGGGACCGGTACGTTGTATTTGTGGTAGAATGCCAGCACTTGCTGGGCAGGGAAACCTCTGTTGTTATTATTATAAAGCAATATTGCTGCTTTGAATTCTGCTTCCACCTTCAGGAAGCATCAAAACTGATTTTGGAAGAAATGGAGTTATAACCTTAACTAGCTGGGAGACTTTCTCATGAAGTATTTTTCATTTTAGTCCTGTGTAACGTATAAAACTACTCAGAAAGAGGAAAACACAGCACTGTTCATTTCAGCACTACAAAGCATGCTCCTGCAAATCCCATTTCACATCTCCTTCCTTAACGTCATGGACACTGTCTTTTAACTCTTTAAGTAATTCTCATACTGAAGAGGATAGCAGAGTTGAATGATAATGAAAAAGCTGATGTGGAAGTAGGGTTCCCTAGAAGTCAGACAAATAACAGTTGAGAGGATTAACACCTCTCCCCAAGTAAACTCCATGATCTGTCGGGAGGCTGTTACAACATAGGGCTTGAAGTTCACAGGGTGGTTCAATTAGGCAGTATACAGTACAATTAACTGCCTGCAATTAGAATGAGTGCCTTAATTACTATGTTTACATTTTGCAACCTCGCTGCTCTGATCAGACAGAGCCTTCTCTGCATATAAAGCTGGGCATAAACATTTGCTTTTCACTCTTGTTTTCCTACCATATGCTAATTTAAAGATCCAAGCTTGAGTTTTGGCAAATGATTATCTAGCTCAAACACCAGAATATAAAGCAACAAAGGCAGCGAGGTTTTGACAGTTGTTTTGGTCTGCCTTTTGCCTTTCTACTTAATGGATACGGATGTTTGCTAATCACTTCATTCATAACTATTCCTCCCAATTGGAAGCATAAAATGGACTTTAAAGCCTCTTAAAAGATATTTTGTCTGGAGTTGCTTGCTTTTCCCTAAGCACTGTCGTTAACCAGGGATCTTTGCTGGAGGATATTTTGGTCTGCAATCCCAAGCGGCTGCTGTCTGAGGCTTGTTTCTAAGGTGTTTCAGAAGTTAATAACACAATATCCTCAACTCCTTTGTGGAACCAGATTGGGCTTTTGAAAATCCAGAACTCCCACACTATATAAGTTTGGCTAATCGGCTTGCTCTATAACTTGAAGACCAGTTTCCGGGTATGGCCATCCAAACATACATCTAATATGAGATGCTGAGATATTTATACATCCACTGGATGGCCCAGAGAGCCCTATGTTGCTGTGTTGTAAAATGAATTGATTACGCTATCGACTCAGCTGTGTGGATGAGACAAACTAAGCTTACATATTAAACCCAAAGAAACTGATAAAGCAGTCCAGATCGGAATATCTATTCCCTGTGTACAGAATAGTGGAAAGAGCCACAAGGGAGTTCAACATACAGATGATGACTTCTAAAGGAGATACTCAATTACTCCAGAAGGGGTACGGTATCACCCTTTTTTGAAATCAGTTTTACTTAAAGCTGCAATATTTCCAGAAGTGCCTTTCACTTACACAAGTTCACCTATGCCAATAGAATCATGGAATTGTTTAGGTTGGAAAAGACCCTTAAGATCATCAAGTCCAACCATTAAGCTAACACTGTTAATACCACCACTAAACTGTGTGCCTAAACCCCTCATCCAATACTTCCCAGGACGGTGACTTCACCACCTCCCTGGGCAGCCCATTCCAATACCTGACAGCCCTTTCAGTGAAGAAATTTTCCCTAATATCCAATCTAAACCTCCCCTGGTGCAAATTGAGGCCGTTTCCTCTTGTCCTATCACTTGTCACTTGGGAGAAGAGACCAAGTAACATCTTTAAAAATGGCCATAAGGAGGGAAGTTATTCTTCCTGTCCTCTATAAGCCTGTGAAGTTAAGGGTTTTGTTGAGCATGTACTGGGAAGAAAAGCAAAGTTAGCCTTTGCCAAGCAGTTCACGTGAATATGGTGGATTGCTAAGCTAACATACCGGGTTCATTTATCTTCATAAGAAAGAAGCCTGCTCTTTTAGCTTTCACAACTCATTAAGGATATGCCTTCCTCGAAGAAACCCTTAATTCCAAAGATTTCAAATGGGGCAATCCCTATGTTCTTATGTATACGGCTTCCATGCTTTAATTTCTCTTGTGATGACTTCTGCAATGCTTTTGTATTTGCAGACCACTTTCAAATTAAAGCAAGATGAGGAATGAGCTGTTTATTGATGTCGTCCGTGTACCATCCCAGTGCCCTCGGCAGTAGGGGCTCGCACCAGGCAAATATTTACTTTACAAATTGGCTTAAACAGGATGGAGAGACTGAAGTATTTTGTGCTCTAATTGGAGTAAATTATCAGATTATGTGAGTAAATCTATGTGGGAGAGGTTACTTATCTGTTTGCTTTATCTTAATGCGTGCTCAAAAATAGGAAGGCAACGGTAAGTACGGTTTTGTGAAGGAAGGGAAAAGGCTGAAGGGCAGAAGTCAGAGTACAGAGGCCTGAAAGTGAAGCAGCTTATAAGGGAATATCCCAAACCTCAAGGATTCTGCTGGTGCTAGACGGGGCTCAGAGACTGAAGGCTTGCGTACCTCAGGGTAGGTGGAGCTGAATGCTTTAGGTAACTGTTGCCCCTCCGGAATATAAGACTGCATGTTCCAAAATAGCTAACATTCTCTTCGCATCAAACGCTTTTTAAGGGTATTTCAGATTTGGCAAGTTGATTGACGTGGTCAAATAATTCTGAAAATACAGGTTGGGGTTTCCTCTGCTGTCGTAGCATTATAGACAGTAGAAAATGCATTACCTTTCTTAGGCTGTTCTCGTCTTTGGTGGTGTTCTCTATTTCAAAAGTATTCTTATTTCACTGCTTATTAATGACCCTTGAGAGGGAATGCAAAAATAGAACTTGGCAGACAGATATGTGAATATGCAAGTTGATTCCACGAGCTCGCTTTTATTATTTGATTAGTGAGTGGTGGACCAGTGAGCTCTGGGATAATGGGCATTCTTGCTGCTTTGCTGGTAAAAGGCAATCTATTTAAATGTCGGGCAAACACATTGTAAGTGTGACTCGGTGTAGTAGAATTAGAAGAACAAGTTTATTCTTATTACTTTCCTCTTTGGATAAACGTCTGATTACTGCAGCAGATGTCTGGGTTTTATACTTACAGTTGCATGTGACAGTCTTTTGGGCTCCAAATGTGACAAGCTTCTTGCTGGATGTATCCCTAAGTGTGGCTTAAAATGCTGGTGGAGAGAGGGAATGGAGTTAGAGAAAGTGAAACAACAAGTTTTATTACTGATCAGTGGTCAGACTAGATGCAGGACTGATTAGTGTCTACATTTGTTCTTCTAGTGAAAGCTGACAGATGAATGAAGTCCTTGCAGGAATTTCTGAAGTACCTGTATTCAAGAAAATTAAACCATTACAACACTTCTGAATTTTAGGCAGGCCATACAACTTCAGTGTCAGTTTGCCTTGGTTTCCCTAAATACCCTAAGTAGTATATGAGCCATTTATCTTTGGGCAGGTAGAGATTAAATATATTATAAAGCTATAGGTTCCCTCTTCAGGTGCTTTTCACACCTGACAGGTATTTACATGCAGAGCTGTCCATAACTCTGGGTGTCAAATAGGTGTATGCAACAATGCCCGTTTGTCCTGTGAGAAATGCAGCACCTCAGCTGAAAAGGAACTGACTTGGCAGGATTCAGAGCATGGGTTGGTTTTGTTCTGTTTTAATTGGGTCTCCCAGGGAAATGCATGGGAGTTGTGAGCTGTTGTTTCTCTCCCTTACTTCTCCCTCCCCCCATCAATCTTGGGGAGCTTTTTAGCAGTTAATTGCTAATTTTTTTCATGCGTGTGGAATATTGCATTGCTGCCGGGGTAAGCTGACAGAGCCACTGACTGCTGTAGCTGTATTTAATTTCACTGAACGCTTACAGTGATTCTTTATGTAGCTCTAGGTAGAACTAGGCTAAGTGTGGTGGTGTCACTTTGCAGTGCTGTTACTCCTTGGTTTTAAAGCGACAAGCTTTTCATAGTTTGGAACACAACTAATGTCTTTAGCATACCTCAATGCCAGGAGGCTCTGGGTTTCAGATGTGTCTGTGATGAGACATGAGAATCTGAGTTGTAATGCACAGGAAATTGTCAGTTTTGATGAGCACTCCTGCTAGAAAATGTGACATGTGACTGAAGAGGACAAAAGACGTAGTTTATCAGTTAAAGTGGATGTGGCTGTGAAAAGAGCTGGCCGATTCGCTGGTGTAGACTGAACTGCATTGGATGTATTTTTCCAGACAGTTGACTATTCTACCTTTTTTCAATATTGGTACAAGTCTTGGGTTTCTCTGATCAAGACCTTCCCTATCACAGACTATTGCCTTCATCAGTTCTGCCTCTAGCTTAAAAACCTGGGCTTTCTCCTGTGAAAAGCAAGTGTCTCCCTGTCTTCTCCTTTCTTCCTTATTCTGTCATTACTTTTGCAGTCACGGCACAATCTCTCTGCACCCCAACTGTCTAGGCAGTGGAAACCCACAGACCCAGAGCAAGTCGCGCCCTGTCGTTGTGGCCACTTGAGGGTGTTGGATGCCAGGCGTTCTGCCCAGGGTGCGCTTTCCAGCAAAGCAGTGTGTGTGTGGGAAGAATGGGGGAACTCGTGCTCCAGGAGATACTTCAGTCAGTGTTGCTGGCTTGGTCAAGCGTCAGGAAACCTGATGGCAAACACGAACTGGTAGCAACTTACATCCTCCCACTCCCCCCAGAAAAATATCAGCAAGAGAAATTAAGTCTTTCACCTCCTACAAGGTCGGGTTTTCTCTAATAACATTAACTTTTGGCTTGCACGACTAACTATTGTAGGAATAAGGAACAAAGGACCCCACCTGGACTGCAGCCAAGAGTCCCTTTTCTTAGTGGTGTCACATCTGCCTCTTGGCATTGTTCAGTCCCACCTGGGTGTCCCAGCAGCAGTGACTCCCAGTATTAACCAGTTCTCCATCCACCAGTTGGCTTTGGTTATTTGGTCCGACTACTACCTCGTCCAAAGACTACAGGAGACTAGACTGGGAGTTAGCTTTGATGCTGTTTCTATATTGTGCTCCTGTTCTCCTGAATAATACAAGTACTACTTCAGGGCACTCCTGTAGGAGAAAACAAACCCCACCTTAGTCTCTGAAATACTCTAATTAAACTTTGAACTTCGATATGGATAGGAGGAGCATGCTGAGCTCTTCACCCTCATGGGAGCTTTTGAATATTTGAGGATCATAAAATAAGCGGACTTTTTGCACATAGAAGTTGTGTTGAAACCAGAATTTTCATATAATCATCACCAGCAGGTTAATCCTCCCCTCTCAACACACACCTACTCCTGCAAGCTGTTCGTTTATACCGGTTGCCTCTTTGCTAATAAGCTTTGAGAAGCAAGTTCGTTAATGTGCTGACTGCCAGACTGTGCTTTAATGAGCCTTTCTCAATGCCTCCTATCTTATCTTGAGCTTGATAAGTACAAAACGTTCCTGTGACATTGCTATAAATCACATTTTATTGATGCATCTCAATATGAAATGCCTGCTGCAGTTTGATGGTGTCTGTTTGCTTTGGAAGGGATAGTGTTGTACAAATACAGGTCTGAGCTTTTCTTGCGACATGGGGATTGCTGGGGAGAGACCTTTTGGAGGGACATGGGCGTCTTTTGCCTGCATTTGAGAAAGGTAGACATTGACATTTGCCTTCCACGTCAATCAGCTCTTGAATTCTGCAAGGTTGTTGTTAATTCTGAGCACTGATTTTACCTGAAATTAGGACTCCCCCCACCTTTCCCCAGGACTACATGAAAACTACTAGGTTGCCTTTGCTCTATACAATAGGTATGCTATCCTCTGCCAGTGGTTCAACCTGCTGAAGACCTAAGCTGATGGCTAAGTTGGGTACTTCTGTTCTGCTTTATTGGCATTTAAGATGAAGGGAGTAATTCGGAAGGCACATGTAATAGATAAATAAACCATCTGGTGTAAGCTATACAAACCTAGTGGTGAATGTGGACTATGCTCAGCATGAGGAATCTACCAACAAAGGTGATCCGTGCTGGACCTGCTTGCTTCCCACTGTAATCCTGAGCAGCTTTAGGGCTGCTCTAGTGGTAAGTGCATCAGCCAGCAGGAGAACGTGGTGGCTGAGTAGCACTGGAGGGCAAACCCATCTGCCCGTGCCTTCTAATCTGCTACAGGCAGGTGGAAAATGATTATTACAGATGTTACTTAGGTGCTTTATCCGGAGTGAAGATTCCCTATCTGCTGGTGCCACACAAAGTAGCCCTGCTCCTGGGACATCTGTGTTGGAAAAGTTAAGCTCCTGTAATTAATCCTGCAAGCATGACTTTAAATACCTCCGTGCCTTCCGTGTCCATAAAAGAATCACAAGGTGTTTGTCCCTCATCAACTGTGTGGGTGGGGAAGTGAGCTGTGACTTTGAACTCCCCATGGTGGATGTTGCTTAGCGATAGCTTCCAACTGCTACGGGCAGCATCTGTTGAAGAAACACCTGTGTGCGTGTTACTGGGTTGTCCAGGGATGGGCGTGATTGGGTTTACATTCAGCAGCGTCAGTCACGGATGTTTTGCAGGTTTTTTGTTTCGGTGCTTTCAGCTCATGTACGTTGTTATTCATGCTGCTGTTTGTCTACCTGAAAAACAGGCCAGCCAGTCTTTCAGCCCTTCCCTAGCAGGTCTTTATTTTCAGTTGATGCAAATTTTAATGGCTATCAGGAAGTGGAATTTTTTTGGGGGAAGTTTATTGTTTTCGGATTTAAACGGTAAATCGTTGCAGTTTTCATGGAGCCCAACTGTGAACATTTGTCTGTACTTGCATAGGAGAGTGTCTTTGAAGTATCACTTCAGTACGAATACAAAACAACTTTTAAAAAATATAGAAAAGCTGTCTATAGACTCCAATTTTGATTTTTCTGCTGGTACTGTATTTGAAATGGAAATTATTTCTTTAAACTCTTCTATTTGTACTTGGGTCAAATTGTGTTTCTTACACGTTGTTTATATGTAACTGTGGTGCTGAGCACTTTGAAAATAATGGATCCAATCTCTTCTTGGCCTGGATGGAGTCTTCTGAAGCATTTGAGGCTGAACATTTGAGATAATGCCACTACAGCCATTCCGTTGTTCATTAGACAGGGTAAGTCCATGCCTGAGTTTAGAAGCAAGCCCTTTCCCTGCCTTCTGCAACACCAGTTGTAAGTTGCTTGCTATCTGCCACATATCCTTGTGTTCCTAATAATTCCCTGTCCATAGAGTCACAGAATGGTTTGGGTCAGGAGGGACCTTAAAGATTATCCAGTCCCACCCCCTGCCATGGGCAGGGACACCTTCCACTAGACCAGGTTGCTCCAAGCCTCATCCAGCCTGGCCTTGGACACTTCC
>NW_010254553.1:20489-109684 GCF_000690775.1 Eurypyga helias
CCCCTCGTGTGTTCATGTGGGCCTCCTCTGGACTCTCTCCAACCGATCTATATCCTGCTGATGTTGAGGGTATCCCGAACCACTGCATCATCCACCTGGAAGGTTCCACATTTTATTTTCATCCGGGTTCTTGCTCTCATGCTTTTTGGTGCAGTTGCACAGACGGATGGGTTTCATTGTTTGGTAACTACATGCATACCTGTTAGTACATCCTAGACTGGTGTTTGCTTAACTGTGTTGTGCAATAAATGATGCGTGCGACAATAGGTATACAGAAACAGTCTTGTAAGTTAAGAGCGCTGATAATTTGATAGAGTGTGTCTCTCTTCTCTGGAATATATCTGGCTAAGCTATATTTCCAGCTCACTAATGAGGGCAGACATTTCACCTTACCGAATTACACGTGTTCTCTGCGTTCACTGCAGAGAGCAAGATGGGAACAAGGCAGGAAATTTTGTTTGCTTCTTCCTAACCAACTCGGAGACTTTATTCAACTGATTTTTCTGGTCTAACAACATGTAATCAACAGAGACGGCAATTTTAAATGTCTGTTTTAATGAAGCTTTAATTGTGCAGGTGCTCAGCAACTATATTACTAACTCCACAGCTCTCGGTGTGGAAAAGGGCAGCTGCTGTATTGAAGAAAAGCGATCAAACCTGGGTATAACAATGACGTACACAGTAATAACATGGTGCCTTATGAAAGGACGGAGTTATTTGCAGTGGGGCTCAGTTGGCATTGCCAGGCTTGTGGTTTAGTGTGTCTGCGTGTGCTTCTGCCTGCAGGAAAGGAGGCGGTTTCTGTACTGGGCTTTGTTGTGAGAACAGACATTTCTTACCAGAGGGATGGTAAAATGTACTTGAGGCCAAAAATGGGAATGATTAAATAGATCCTTAAAACCTTGAATGAAGGATTCTGTTCTGCTCTACGTGGGCATTGGATTCGGGTGTGATTGTTTGCCAAGGTCTTCATCACCCTGGAATGAGAAAAACATCGCTTGGAAATACCACAGACTAGTGGATTGGGCATGGGCTTGGGATTCAGTGGCTTCTTGATGCTGTCATACAGGATGATGCAGTTTGCTACACCTCTTCCTCAGTTTCCTCACCCACCTTGTCAGATGGAAGGAGGCTTGAATAATTCACATTACACGAAGTTATTTGAACATCAGATCTTTCAAATGTCTGGGTACACTTCAGGAGATGGGGGTCTGTTCCCAGCTCTCCCACTTGTTTGATATGTAACTTCTTCACAGAGCTGAGGTGACTTGTTTCTTTGTTTCTTGGCCCAGATTTCTGCATATTTATTTTGTGACTTAAGGTAGACTCCTAGTTTGTGTTGGTAATGTGCTTAGCACAGTGGGGCCTGGATTTCAGCTGGTCCTCTACAGAGGTAACATAATACAAATAACAATATAGTTGATCAGAATTTCTAACTACTGTTGTTTTAGCAGTTCTGAACGGATTAGGTTAAATTAGCCACAGATCACTGAAATTATTCATATTTTAAAAAGAAAGTGAACTGGGGAATCACATAATCTACAGTTACAATCTCTCAACTACTTGGTTATCTCTTAATTTTCCCAGTAAAGTTCATCATCTTTGTGCTAACCTCTTCCCCTTGATCCCTCCACCCCAGGGTAGCAGCTGGAAGGGATAGTGCATTGTGTTCCCCACCCCCACCCCTTCCCCAATTAGGAGTTCTCTTTCCATTAAATAAATAAATAAGACCTAATCAAGCAGACAGAGTGTACAAGACCCTGTTTTTCCTCCCAGAGCTGAAGTTAAAAATTATTCAATGTAAAATTCCTGGCCTGTGAAACAGAGGCTCTGTACTGTACCAGGCAAAGATTTTCACCAGCATTCTCTTGCTTAGCCAAGGCTGAGATAACAGACACTGTAAAGCACTTGGTGGAATAAATCTACAGTTCCGAGATTCCATCGGGGTGTTCATCTTCCACCTTGTTTTTCCTTTGCTTAATAAGGTATTGCGTGAACTTGGAGTCGATATTTGACTTGACACTTTTTCTTAATGCGAAACACACCAAATGAAGCTAGATGGTGTTGTTTTGGTGGTGGTTTTTTTTCTTTGCATTTAAATGACAACGAACGGGAGAGAACAAGTAAGTGGTTAGACTTTATCTTCTCTTAATGAAAAATGTTCTTGAGGGACAGTTGTAATTGTGCTTTGCAATGTTTTGATGCAGTTTTGAAAGTGGTAACAAAAGGGTAAAAATCATTGAATTTTGAGACGTCCGAGTCAAATGAAATAAGGCTGAATGGCAACAGTTCTCTGGTCTGAGGTGACTTCTTAAGACAGTGATTAGTAGCAAGGTGATTCTTGTTGCTGACGTGTATTAAAAGAGCTACCTGCAAGTTACTTCCTAGCTATCTGATATTTTCTGAAAATGCTCAGCCACTGATATGGTTGCTTGAGAAGCAGGAGGGAAATTCCAGCGGAAGAAAAAGACAAAACAAGTCCTTTCAAACTCTACTTATTTATTTATTTATTTCTTAAACAGGGATCTGTAGCGATTGATATTGTTTGTAATCATATCTTGGATATTTACTTTGGGATGTGAACCCCCATTGTTGGCTTATTACTGTAATCACCAGCCAGCCTGTGAAACCCATTTCCTATTCTGAGGGATCCTAGATTTCTTGTACAAGTGTTTGCACTGTGTAGGTTTTGTGGAAAGAGGTATGCAGTGAATCTTTCAACAAAGGAGGCCTAACACAAAAATCTGTGTTGTTTCTGATGAGTAGATAGCTTAAAAAAAGAAAAAAAATGGCTGGATAGAAGTTATGGTTCTCAGGCAGATGTAAAATGCATACAAAGGTTAAGCTGTAGGAGTATTTCCAGCTTGCGCTCTGAAAATGAAGTAACTAGATACTATTTACTGGTTTTATGAGAGACTTTTATAAGTGTATGAATGTCCAGTATCCATAGGAAAGGGAAATTATTTAAAAATATATATATATTGAAATCTTAGCAGAAGTGGATGTTGTAAATTGCAAATCCAGGTTAATACTACAGCAGAATGCAGGAGACAAATACAGGTTTGGGCTTGGAATACAGCTATTGAAAAGAACATGGCAACAATAATTTGCAGCCCCCGCTGACGTGGTGCCAAGCATTCAGGGCAGCCTGAAAAAAACCAAATGAAGCCCTAAGGTCACTTCACATTGCTCTTGAGAACACTGTCGGAATAATTTACATTTATTTCAGTAGGAAATTTTCAACAGACTGAATGTCTGTCCCCTCCTTTCGGGAGTTTATGCATGCCTGTAAACATTTTCTGGGCTTTATTAGATAGAGTGATAAACCCCCTTCTTATTATGGTGCCTTTTCTTTGCAGTCTAGCAGGGAAACTTGTGCACAATGGCTTCCTGTTGTTCCACAACAGGAGCAGGACACAGAAACTCTGGAGGCAAATCACAATGCCAAAGGTGCCAGGACTTTTAAGGAAGTATTTGCTTATTGGGAATAATTGCATGTATTTATTTTGCAAATTACAGCGTATAAAAATGATCTGCTGGACTTGCAGGGCTTCCATAGTTTTGATTCTTTCTTTCCTATGTGCTCTTCTGGTTTTGGGTCTCTTCACATTATTTCCAGGCAGGCTGTGCCACAACATGCCCTCAGGTGTTGTGACCTTTCTTTTTAGTGCTGTGGCCTTCGGTTGAACTGGGGTGGTAATAAGGAAAGTAGCATCATTGATTCTGTCTGCACTGTGACGCCAGGGATCTTTGCTTGAATGTACCTGACCAGATCCCATTGCAGGGCATAAAACTTGGGTTTTGACTACTAAAATTTTCAACTCTCCAGATGAAATCACCCACTGGGATTCTAGGCTGTATGTAATATATATATATATAGGCTATATGCAATAAATCAGTAAAAAAAGCACAGTGGATCCAAAGCCCATAGAGTGCAATAGAAAAGCTCTGACCCACCTCCCTGGAATTTGGATCAGGATTTTGATGAATATCTACTAACTCTTTTTTATCAAAAAAAGTTTTTCATTTTGGCTCAAGTGAAAGGGATAATTATTGCTAATGATTTATAGGGCAGTGAGCTGTAAAATGAGAAGTCATTTCAAAAGAATGGCAAAATGTTTTCTGGGAGAAATCACACTCCAGAGCTTTCTGACCTTGCTGAGCAATAGGTCTGGGGGCAGGGGTCTACACAGGGACACATCTTGATGTGACCTGGGACCCCCCAATACAGATCTTTTTCCTTTCTAGTTACCGAGAAGCAGAATTTGGATAGTTTTCCAGATCCAAGGGCAGATAAAACTGACTCTCCTTTTTGTGCTGTGTGCTTTGGAAGCTGTATGTCTCCAGGTCTGTTCCAACTGGCTTATGTGGGAAGGAATTAATTTTTTCTCTCTGTGTTCAGGTGAACACACCACTTGCTCTACAGGGATACTTGCTGTGGTGTTATAATCCACATCATAACACTGCATATTCTACAAAGGTGTCGTGAGACTCGGTGGTGGTTTTGGAAATGCTTGTGTAGCTCAGGCTGAAATCCATGTCATATGATCTTCTGTGATGTATACACTGTCTTATGCTATCTTCAATAACAAGAGGATTTAATATACTGACATAAGAATAACATCAAAATTAATATATGCTGCTACTGAGTAAATGGAACCAGAATGCAGGCTCCTGCATCAACACTACAGTAAAAATAGAAATTCTTATTATTCATGTTGTAGTTATATCCAAACTGAGCATAATGCAGCCTCATTTACTATCCATGGAGTTCAGTGTGAGTCTTTCTACTGACTTTGTGCTCCCATCTGGGTGCTTGATAGACACCTAAAAGTAATCAAATGTAGGACCTGAGGGGGGAACAGGAAACTTAGATGACGCACAAAGCACTACTGAACCTTTGCAAAGTTGCCTCCCTGGACTGGCAATTTTTCTTCTAGAAATCAGGAATCCAGGTCAGTGTTCCTGATTATTAATCCTACCGGGGAAGCAGAATGGTATGTTAAAAAAAAAAAGTTTATTTTTTTTCACCAATAAAACGAATATGAGAACGTAGAACTGACTCTTGTTGACACTCCAGGCTGGTGGCAACATGTCTAAGGCCAGCATCTTCCGTTTAGAGAACCAGAGGCAGTGTGCTGGGTTTGCTGCGTGCCTCTGAAAGGCCGAGTTTCTTGTCTGCTTGGGAAAACAGTAGTGGCTTCTGTCCAAAGAGTATAATGATAACTCCAAAAGGAACTGGTTTTAAGTTTAAAGGCGACAGAAATGGTTCTTGGTCCCATGCAGGCCAGCATCTGAGACCACTACATACGCAGCAAACCTGGAGTCAAGGACAGGATCTTCTGATCCTCGGCTACTAGCTAGAGTACAACCCATAGGTCAGGGGTGACTCGGTGCAACCGCTACCAGCTGTTGTTGGCAAGTCAAGGAGCGGTGGTAGAGACCTGATGCCCTAATGAAGTGTCTGAAGCAGTCTTGCGCTGTGGTGGCAGGGTATAGAAACAGGTTGTTGCTGCTTGTCCTTCAGGGGTTAAACTGCATGACGGAACTGCCTTAAAAACCTAGTGGTAGGTCTGCCAGACATTCCTCCACCCTGGCTGATAACACACTGGTGTAGGTGTGTTTCCCAGTGGCCAGCCAATTCCAGGGGCATGTGTCTGCCCTGAGTCAGCAGCCTCGGTGTGCAACCCGAGGCTGGCCTGAGTCTACGCTGGGCGTGTGGGAAGCGCCGGTAGTTGCCTCTTTAGTACTCCTTCCTTACAAAGAAAACTTACATGTTTCTTCTTTGATTGTTTGCAACCTATGAAGTTTTTCACTTTTTGATATTTATGATTAGATTTCAGTTGTAGGGCTTTTTCTTTTCTTTTTAGTGCAGGGACTTGCCTCTCTGTACCTAAAGCAGGTTGAATATTTCTAACAGCTTCTGGGCCAAAGCAATCAACATAGTTATGTGATGTGCACTCAGCTGAGCAGTTCATTGGCCCAGGTCCTAGAAAACCTGAGAATTCCATCTTCCTTCCCTGCACAAACGTGAATTTATACATTTCATACACCTGCTAATCTTAATTACTTTTTACAACTCATTAAAACCTTAAACAGCAACTTCTGCTTTCCCAAGGAAAAACATTACTACACATTCCCTCTTATGCCTGGATCGTATTTTAATCCCTTCTTTTTGGAAATGTCCCTCAGAAAGAAACGAGTCTTCAAAACACATGAATCACAGCTGGAAAGAGCATATGTGGTATTTAAAGCTGATACAGGTCTCTTCCATGCAACACGAGTGACAGATGCTCTATGAAAAGGAAAGAGAGAAGAATATATGTTGTGAGAGATAAGAGTGTGAAATTTGCCATAGATTAATCGTAAAACAAAGTAACTAGAAATCAAAATGAAAGTGGATGCCCTGACCAAAAAAAAAAACCCAAACACCACAAAATAGTCTTTGGGTTTACGAGCTCAAGTACTTAAGTAATACAATGAAGAATGAGGTATAAGGACATTTTTACTTCTTAGATATAAATAAATATAATAGAATGGAGTTTGCAATTACAAACAAAATTCACATCTTTCCCTCTCCAGGAGCAGCCATCTGCCAGCATGTTCTTTTGGGTCTGTCATGTTATCAGAACTATTGATGTGACTATTTGTATGTTCCATACGTGTTAGCTATTTCTTCAGAATCTCATCAGCCTTTTAGAGGAATTTCCAATTCAGAATGGTAACAAACAAACAAGGGTTCATCTGTTTAGAAAGATGCTCCATTCTTGAGAGATAAGGAGGATTGCATACGACAAGAATGGTAAAATTTGCAATACTAAGGGGCAACCTTGGAGCTTATGTAGAGGCTTCCCATTGATGTAAGACCTGGAATACAGCAATATTTGAATCGTGTGTATGTGTTCTCTGTTTCACAAGCAGGGCGGTATGAATCTAAGTGTGCACACAGGTTTTCCATCAGGGACAGCTTGCATGAGGTGCCAGTTGGGCCTAACTTCCTTTTTCTGGGAAGTGTTGATGGCATCAAAGGTTTAAAGTTCTCCGTTTTGTATCTATTGATCTGCACTCCAAGCAACCTGAGTGTGGTGATATATTAATGGAGTAGTTCATTACAGTAAGTCACTCTGCATTTTCAGGTTATGTAGATTGAGGAATGCTTTGATTTCATGCTGGCTGTGTAAATCTGGGTCTGCTGCAGGAGAAGCACAGTTAGGGAGAAGGGATAACCACTGATCTGAGTCTCCGTGCTTCATGCCAGGGATGTGCTTGGTTTCTGCTTCCTGGTTGTATAGATCTGCGCTCTCAGTCTGTGGTTACTGGATTCAGGTCACTGATGGTGACCTGAATTATCCTGATGGTCCTAGCCCTTCTGATAGATTGCAGTGTTTGCGTTTAGGTAACTGGGCAAACAGATCTTCCAAAGGCATCTTTTCCCTACCTTAGTGCCTGTTCTAGACTTGGATCTAGTAGCAGGGCTGAGTGAGGCAAAGATTACATCATAGGATTAATCCTTCTATATCTCCTACCTTTGGGACTGCGTTTTAATGCAGCCTTTGCTGACAGGGCTGAAACCTCACTAGTGAAAATACACCATAGGTTTGTGACAAGGTCTGATGGTGGTGAATAGCCCCCAAGCTTTGCCGCCCGACAGTCTGCTTTGAACCAGATATGCTTGTTCTGCATGTTAGTAAGGAACATAAAGTTAAGAAAACAGGATAGTTGAAGCGCTTTATTGATTCCCTGCAGCCCATGATGGAGGGATGGATTATCGCTGTAATGTCTGTTCTCATCAGCATACAGAGAAATCAGGCTTGGCTCAAGTCTCTGGGTAGAGTATGTAAATTTTTATTTTTATAGCTAGAACAGGAAAACCAAAAACATTTTCTATTTCTTCTTGTTCCCAGTTAGTCCACCTCTGGGCCTTGGGGGAAGAATCTTGTGTGGAAGGCTGTATTCTTTGCTTTGATCAGCTGCTGAAGCTCTCTGCCCAGCTGCCAAGTGGTTAAAAAGATTGAGGTGTGTGAGAACTGGCTATAGAGATCATGGGCATTTTCAAACTTTAAAACTTCTTGTTCTCTTGCTCCAGTGTCTTTTTTCCAACTTCAGTTTTCAACATATTTTAACACCAAATCCATTGGTCTAAAAGAAAAGAGGTTTTTGGCTCTTGAGAAAATGGCCCTTTAACCTTCTGAAGGTGCTAAACATTTGCTAAACTTAGTAGCAGAATAAAGTATGTGCTGCAAAACTCCCAGGAAGACAACAAAGCTAAACAAACGCACAGAAGCTTCCCCTATAGAGTTCACTGTTGAATTCTTCCCTGGAGGAGGGGAGAGGGAGTGTCTGACAGAGGATTTTTTTTTTTCCTTTGGTCTGATTTCATGGTGCATGTTGGCAGTGCTGAGAGTAATTTCTACCCTGATTCTCACTTAAAACAACAGTTACATAGGGGAGCAGAGGAACCCTAGTCTATATTAGTTCTTAAGTGGGATGCTCATATTAAAAACAGAGATCAAGAGACGGTGTATAGCCTATCCGTTATGAAGATGTGGGCAGGATATATAAACAACTACAAGAGGAAAAATTATGCAGGCTTTCCAGAATCCTTAGGTAGAAAACTTCCTGGAATAAGAACAGAAGATATGAAGTATCTACTCAGTCCCTCCCAACGATATCTCAGTGGGCTTAAAGTTTACCCCCAGTTGTACACAGAAAGAAGCAAACTGAAGGAAGGCTTCACACAGTTCCTTTTTCCAATCTCTACTACCAGGCTACACACTTGAACTCTCTCCCCTTTTAGAGTTTGAGGCAATTCTTAGTTTTCTTTAAAGATTAGCTATGAAGACAGCATAATGTTTAACCTTCTTGCCCTGATTAGGATGGAATGCTAATGAATACTTATTCACTACTTAATGTCAAGTGCTCTTGAATGTGCAAAAGAGCAACATGAACCTAGTTCAAAAATTATGATAATGAGGTTCTTCAGATGGAACCTTTGATTTTACTACCATTATAATTCCCTGGATTTCTGTTAATATTCTAACTCATTAGGTACATATTTGATTTTTCCAGGCAATTGCTTTGCTTTGAGTATATGTGCTGATGATCATTCTTAGTGGGTTAAGCTTTCAGATGAGTTAATCATGTCAGACTTATTCACTCACTGGCCACCTACTTCAGCTCTTGTAGCGTTGTTCAGACAGAGGATGCTGCAGTCAGTCTCAAGTTGGATGCTTGGATCAATTAGCTAAGAAATTTAACTTCCAGTCTTCCACCTAGCTACAGGTTTGCCAGTCTATCTCCCTTGTGTTAGCATGACTTCTGCTGTCCTTGTCTCTCACCTCCAGATACAGGTGCCTTCCTCGGGTCCTGCATTAAACATATCAGCTACCTTCTTCCTGGGCCTTAATTGAGCTCAGTGGAAGGACTGTGTTCCTAGCCAAAAGTAGTTCTGCTTTCTCCTGCTGAATCTGAGGTATATAACCCACAGGATGTGCTAGTCCTTGGTCTCTCTTTGACTGTTGTAGCCACCTTGGCAAAAGGTTGACTGCCTCTACCTGTGCATGTAGCTTTGGATTTGCAGTATAAAAATGAGAAACTAAATCCCACATGGAACATGTGAAGGGCTAAACCTTCGTCAATACTGATTTGGGAAAGACAGTGTGACATTTGAATTTGAACCTCCAATTAAGCAATGAAAGGAGTCCAATACAGACAAGAAAGAGAGGATGGGTAAATCGTTCTTTAGTGATTCATGTTTTCCTTTTCTGCTAGTGCAATAGCTTTCATAAGACTGTTATAGGAACTATTTCACTTGTGATTCAAATAACTGAAGGTGAGTTGTCAGCTTTATTTAGGAGAAAGGCTCCTAGAATTATCCACACTCACTCTAGATGCAAGCCTGGCCCTTGGTGCCATGTAGTTGTTTACTCAGGACTGCAAACCCAGTACCATTAGGGTAGTAAATCCAGTCAGTGGAGACGTGACCAGTGGATATCATTGCTAATTGTAGGATAAACGTGTCCATAAGAGTGAAATAGCAAAGGGTTAACGTGCTGTAGGTCAATTTTATTTTTCCAGTTCAACCCAAACTGCCAGTGAATGGTTCCAAAGCTTAGTTAAGTTCCTGCACAACCCCTGATTAAACAGGAAAAACCTGTGAATTGTTGGCTTTGAATCCTGGACTGAGGACAGGGTGCATTGGAGTAACATGCATGCTTCAGTGTTTCATTTGAATTTCTAAAGCTTCAGAGGAAAGGGGAAAAAAAAATGTAGGTCTTACTATAAGAGGGGGAAAAGATCTAATCTGTTTACACCCTGCATTCCTTACGTTCCTTTGATACTCTGCTACTATAAAAGCCCTCAGTCCCACCTACAGTATGAGTTTAATGGAGCTACAGGCAACCTAAATCTTTCTGTAGATGCAGATATGACATAATGTATTTAGAGGTCTTACACACCAGTGCATCTAAATTGTGCCTGTGATTATTAAGTGTTCTGTACAGATCTTGCTTTCCCTTCAGAGGAGGAGACAGGCACGTACCCACCTTAATTCAAAAAGACTCCTTTCCTTGGTAAGTGCCTTGGTATGGGAATGCCCTTTTTGGAATATGAAGCTTGGGGGTTTTTTTTGTTGGTGGTGTGGTGTTTTTTTCTATTCTTTCTCCTGTTTGAACGTGATGACTCAAACTTGGTGCAAATCCAAGGCAAATAAAAGGTGCAGGCGCCCTACAGTTGGTTAACTCCTGAGTTGCTGTGAATAGAGAGCATGAAGCAGGCTAAAACTGCTTCCCCTGGTGTGGGCTCCACCCCTCTCTCTTCCCAGACCTTTTCAGGGTGCTGTGATCTGGGCACAGGTTTGTCATAGTGGTGGAGTTAACAGCACCTGGCTTACTTAGGTTTCCTTTCCCATGTGCGCTCTTTCAGAATGGAGCCAGATGTTTGGTTATTTTTATCCATGTAATGCCATGGTGTCGGGCCACTGGAACCAATCAACAGTGGTTTGCCAGCAGAAGTTGGGTTAGGATCATGAAACGTGAGCATGGAGTGATTATTTCTGCCATGTACAAACCATGATAAAGGTTTAAAGACTGAAACAGAGTATTTGAGAACCATTTTGGTGTGTGGGGAAGGGGCAGCTGAACCCGGCCTGTAGCCAGGACTTACAGCCTTGTGCACAGATCCAGGTATTTGGATCAGGAAGTCACCAAGCTTCTGAGGAGAAAGCAGTTTGAAGATGGGGATCTAGCCATTGCTAATGAACTTTTAAAATACATTGTTCTCCATTTTCAGTGAATTTTGCTTCTGCTCCACTTGGAGGGTATCCAAAAGATAGGTGTGCAAAAAAACCCCAAACTACCCAGACCCCTAAAGCCCCTATGACCTTACCTATTACCACCTCTTACCTAAGTGTGTAGTCTGGGTACTTAACGCTTGGCTGGTGTACGCATGTAGTTGTTTTGGAAGGAATTGCTGGTAGAACTGAATAAGCAGAACCTGGAATGCTCAGAAGCATATCTGAAAAAGGCAAATCTTCCTGAGATGTCTGAGTGAAAGGCAACACTTGATATGCTTTGGTCCAGTTTTGGCAGCAGTGTTATTTAACCAGATAGTGTGGATGTTGAAGCACTGGTGCATTGGTCTGTGAGGTGGCATTAGCTTCTTCACCTATTCAGCTGCCACTAACAGCAAACATAGACTCTTCTTCAGGTGGTTGGAGGGAAAGGGAATCAAAAAACCTTAATAGCAGTGCCATAAATGCAAAGTTAATGTCTCCAGGGGGTATAATACAGCCACAGTTTTCAAGTTCTACAATATATAACTCCTTGCTTTAAAAGTCAACAGTATATCTTGTCTATCTTTAAACTCACAGGGGCATAGAGATTAACTTTTACCATCAGTGAAAGGGCACAGATCTCATACATTTCCTTGTCTTCTTGTGAATATCTTTCTCTAACTTTGCTTTGATAAGTCGTTGGAGAAATCAGTGGCTCTAGTAATTAGCATTGGAAATAAGGATACACTTTGTATAACTGAACATTAATATCCTATCAGGTGTCGCTGAAGCAAAGACACTATGTGGAATATATGGCAACAGAATATCAACGGCTTCCATCAGAACTGCTCTAAGCTCAGTGATCAGCTTTTCATAACCAAAAAATGATTTGAATAGTGTAGCCTTGAATCATGGCTTCCTTCTGTGTTTTATGGTAGCTCTGATTTTATTTCCAAATGAAGGCATAAGCACAGCAATATTTATTTTAATATTAAAATATAACGGAAGAAAGCCTCAAGGTGTTTTTTAAAAACCCAAACAAACAGAAACTAAACAAAAACACTCTTGAATTCTGCACAGCTCGGTCTTCTCATATTAGTTGTGAGCCATGCTCATTTCTTCCTGTTAACCTGTCTTTCCCTTTCCCTGTTCGTCCCACTACCCCCCTTAAAAATCAAAAAGAATGTACAATCTCGCATGGTCTGAGACAGACACACCTGTTCCTTTTGTGCAAATCCTCACTGAAATTCCAGCTAGGCCCTAGTGTGGCTTCTGGTCCTACCAGAGCAGGGGAAAGACCACTGAGCTGTGGCCTGTTGCAATGCTTTCTTACCTTCTGCTTCAGAAAGAAACTGAGTGTATTATTTTTGTGTATTAATGTAAGCTGAAGGATCAGTCTTTGCCTCTATATTGTTTCCCTCTCCGAGGCCAGAAGTAGGAAAAGACCTTGTCGTTTAGAAGGGCTGTGCAGTTCGCCACAATTAAGGATGAGGAGCTGGCAATGGGATGTCCTGTTCGCTGGGATGTGCTGTGAAAGTGGGGGATGGAAGGCTAGCTGTGCTTCCCCTGGGCTCAGCTCTCCCACCCAAGTTGGAAAGTTGGGCGGGTGCGGGTGGTCGCAGCGACAGAGTTGCTTTGGGAAGCTCTTCAGCAAACTGTATTGTGATGGGGTCGGGACTTATCAGGCTGCCTACAAAGAGAAATAGTTTTTAAAAATCCTTAGCTGCACCACTACTTCCAAGTGCTTAGGAGTGTCTTATCTCCAGAGCTGAGTGCTGTAACACACTGAAGCTCTGCTGACACAAGAGAGCAGTGCTGGTTTGTACCAGACATGAACCTCTGACTGACAGCATGGCAGTGAATTAATGTGTAGCTGGGAGGCAGGGGGTCTCCCGCAGTGATGCAGATTTGTTTGGTCTGTTCCACATTTATACTTTAAGCTGTGAGGTTACTCTTTGTGCTGCAGCACTTGAACCGTTCAAGCATCTTCTGCTTCAATAGATACAGGGTCACCAATTAGGGAAGCTGCCCCTTGAGGTGGTGGTCAAAGGTTTTCAGGCCAGTGAGATTCCTCTAAGGAGGGGGTGACGGGTGTTACATAGCCCTGACACAGCCCAGGGCTGCTGTGTTCCTCCAGTTCAGCCGTGCCTGGCACATTGTGCTCAGCCCAGTGAGTATTATGGGAGAACACGCTGCCTGGCATTAGGGGCACAGAAAGGGTTGCAGAGATAAGCTCCAAGTTAATGAGTTATAGAGGCAGTAAGAGGTGACGTAACCAACCACAGGAGACTTACGCTAGCGAAATGCATTACTTATTACTTCAGAAATTTATTTATTAGTCAACCTGAATAAAGGGATGCTTCCCAGAACTCTTCATACTCTCAAACTCCCTGTAGGGTGTTTTTTTGGATTTTCTTTTTAATTTTTTTTTGAGTCTGTAATCTACATTTTTTGTAGGTGATTCACAACACTGTCACCGGATACTTCCTCCTTGGACTGAGGGTTAGCTGTTAACCGCCCATCCCACCTACCTTCCACTGTAAGATTAGGCCTGTGCCTTTCCCACCCTGCCTATAAGGACTTCATGCTCTAATAGAGGGTGTAAGAACAAACTGGACTGTCAGTCCTCTCTAAGCAGAGGGCACTGTGGCAGATGGTTTACCAGCACTGCCTTCGGTGCCTCACTGGTTGCAGGCCTGGGCAGGGCAAAGGCAGTTTCCATTAGCCTGCTCCTGTGTGGAAATGGTGTAGACAGTAGTATTCTCCATCCTTAGCAGCGCAAAGTTTCCTAGTACTTTGGCTGAACAGCTGCAGGTCTGACTTTGAGATAAGTAATTTGAGTATGTGGTCTCTGGATCTCTTAGCTCTGAGCTCACCTCTGAGCTGAGCTTTTATCCCTCACAGCTGGATATACTACTGCCACTTCTATGCATTTCACACTGATTACGGTGTCATTTTGCTCCTCAGGAAAGGTCTAGTCAGAGATTTGGTGTTCCTATTGTCTCTCCTACCTATTCTGTGCAGATTTCAGAATCTTGTATGGCCAGTAGATACAAGTGTTTATATTCCCTTGTTGCCACTGAATGCAAAAATTTGTAAGCAGGACTAGAGCAGTAAATGGTGAGGGTATCAGGGCCTACAGGATATTCCTCATTCTGTAATGCACTGCTTCCAGTCTGTGACAACATCCCATTCTGATACAGTCATGTTAAAAAAAGAAAAAAAAAAAATTAATTCCAGTATGAAGGCTTAGATGGACTTGTCTAACAGCTTTTTCTGCATAAAGAATTGGATAACATCCAAAACAAGACCCCAGTCCTCAAATACTGCCTAACTTTCTTAGAGTATACTTGTTTCATCATTTGCATCCCTTGGCTTCCATTTGTCATTTGTTTTGCTGCTTCTGTTTCCCCAAAGGTACCTCATCTCAAAGGAATGAAATGTTTTGAGCCAATGCCTGGAGGCCCTATGTTAATTTGTTTTATGGCCCTTTTCTCCAAGCTCAACCCTCCTATTTTCTGCAAACAGAAATTCCTTTTTCATCTAGAGTAGCTGTTTGAATCAGCAAGTTGAAAACATCACCATCAATCAAGTTCATGTTCGGTCTAATTTTCAGACGTCCAAGTGATTTAGAAACTTGAGTTCTATTTGTAGAAGTGATCAAAGACCATATGCCAGATTTGAAGGCATTTCAGGGTTTACATCCATTGATTTGAAGGAGAGTTCAGTTCCTAAACACATCCCATAATGATTTCATGCCTTAGGGCTGACATCCTTTAAGGTATGTAGCTTTCCAGCATCTACTGAAACCATGGATGCTATGAAAAAAGAATCTAGGAGTTTCTCTGCCTTTGGTCTCTTCCACCCAGCGTGCCTACAACTTTCCTTGTTTAGGAAGGATTCAGATCTTGGGGTACACGGAGAGATACTGCCCCTAAACTCTTATTTAAGACACTAACTTGAACGGGCTTGTCTTTCCTGCTCGAGGCACGTGGACTCCAACAGTCCAAGTAAACCTCTGGCATCCAATACTTCCGATAAAAATGCAGTATGAAATTATTACATTTGCCTAGGAGGTCTTTTCAAAACAACATTATGTGACTTATCGAGAATAATTTCTGTGGTGTGTGAGCATCCTGTGGGAGCTGTACTTATCTCCATTCACTACCTGGCTTGGATTCAGCATGCAGCTCCTCTCAGGGAGTGCTGTCTGATTGCTTCTCGGTATTACCTGAGGTTTGGAAAAAGATATTCTCAGGGCATGGTAGGTGGGCTTTTTGTAAGTGGCTCAGGCAATGGAGCACCCAACCTTAATTAAAACAACCTTTTTAATGCTAGGCCAATGTCCCCTAATACATTGGGCCATGGCCCTCCATGCTTACTCCAGTATCAAACACTCCAAGAGGAAGAAGGGAAAAAGGGGTTGAAGGAGGAGGCCAGGCCTTCCTAAAAGTGGAAACTTCCCATTGTCTGGGAACAGCCAGAGCAGCAAGTAAGTCCAGTTTAGCTGTTTGCCCTTCGCTCTCTACCTTCCCTCTGAAGAAGAGCTCTTCTTGTTTCCTTTTGCCTACCCCCCTGAGAAAACTAGAGTTAACTCAGCCATGGGGCAGCTGACAGTCCAAGCCTACCTTTGCTTTAGCAAACATCTATCTACTTTGCTGCTTCTCCGCAGTAAAAGAAAAAGCTTCACCTCTAGGCAGACATTAGCTGAATAGACTTGGGGCCACAGTAAGAAACATACCACCCTTTAGCAGAACTGCTGACCTGGGTGTTCTGGCTACAGTCACATCGAGTTTGAATATTTGATCCAATAAAAAAAAAAGATAGTGACTTCAGCCACAGTGAGGTATAATCAGTCATGCTCTAAATGATTAATAGAATAAAACACTCTCCTGCAGCTCCGAACTGTAGATTAGCTCATCCATCACTTCCAAGATTTATTTTCTTCTCATCAATAGACTACAGGTTAGAAGGAGGAGGTTTTGAACCTACCAGAACTCTTCTATCTGATATAAATCACAGTTTTTAGCTCTTTCAGCAGCATGAAAATAAAATGAGGCATAAATTTGTAAAACAGTTAATTTTTACTTTTCTTAAGGAAATAAAGTGGTATAAGATACCATATCACTGGGACAATAGATTAAAAGCTGGATTTCTTTAAAAGCAACATACACAAACTTTGCCACTGGATGTGCAATTTTAAGTGTTAGATGAGTAGGAAAAGCGAGAATACTTTTTGTTCCAAAAATATAATGATAAACTGAGTTATTGGGCCAATTTTCCTAATCAGTGAAAACTATCAGCAATTGCTTAAAAGAAAAAGAGCAGAATGAATTATGTTTTATTGATCCTACTTCCCCTCCTTCTTTCTTTTAAGAAGACAGGGAATCAGGTGAAGGAATGAAAGAGAAATCTACATATTTCAAGGTGTTTTAATAATCTTGCAGCATGGCCTTTAAGGAAAGGATTGCTTTACAGATAAAGCATAATAATCCCAGCGCATTGCCAAGAGAACAGCCAGACAAAGATACAGTCCCCTTGGAACCCCGAATTCCCTATTGCAATGGGAATTGTGCATGCTAGGCGATGTCGAACTTGTTTGGGGTACTTCAGAGCAACATGCCGCAAGCAGCAAAAGGAGTGTGGGGTGGTAAGGAGCAAGGTGGCTGGGGGATAGCTCTTGGCTGATTCATTCATCAGCAGCATTATTACTCATTTATGTGTTGCCATTCGCTAACATACAGCAAGCAAAATGTCCCTAGCACGTGATAGATTCTTTGGTTGAAGGGGTCAAGTCCACTGGTGCAATAAGGTATTACAAAAGAGTGCAGGAAAATGGTCAGGAAGCCATGGAATGAATGATGAAAAGGACAGAAGGAACTTGGGAGGTCACCTAGTCCATTCCTCTGCCCCAAGTAGGATGAGCTCTAAAAAGCACCCCTAGCAGACCTTTGTTGATGTCGCTGACATATTTCGCTGCCAAGTATTTTGCAAGTTGACCCGTCAAGTCAGTGCATTTTCAGAGCAAGCGAGCTTTCCCCTGTTTTCTGAGGAATGCACAAAGGAGTACACCATCCTGAGCCACAAAACTGGTGAAGGGTCTGGAGAATATGTCTTATGAGGAGCGACGGAGGGAACTGGGCTTGTTTAGCTTTGAGAAGAGGAGGCTGAGAGGAGACCTGATCACTGCCTACAACTCCCTGAAAGGAGGGTGTGGAGAAGTGGGTGTTGGTCTCTTCTCCCTAATGACAGATGAGCGGACGAGGGGGAATGGACTCAAGCTGCGCCAGGGGAGGTTTAGATTGGATGTAAGGAAGAAGTTCTTCACCGAAAGGGTTATCACGCACTGGAACAGGCTGCCCAGGGAGGTGGTGGAGTCACCGTCCCTGGATGTGTTTAAGAGACGGGTGGATGAGGTGCTGAGAGATATGGTTTAGTGGTGGACAGATACGGTTGGACTGGATGATCTCTAAGGTCTTTTCCAACCTAGTGATTCTATGATTCTATGATCCGCGAAGCCGTTTCAGGTGTCGTGGAAGCGATCTGAAAACGCGACGCTCCTGGAGTTCACGTATCTGAAGACCCGTGTTCAGAGATGATCATGTGGGGCAGGGTTCAGCTGTCTTCAGTGCTATCATCGCCCTCGGTCCCAGCCTGAAGTTAGATTGGTGGGACCTAGGGTAAGAGACACTGGACTGATGTTGGAGGACAAAGTTTCAGCTTGCGTATGAGCAGGGAGAAGAGTAGGAATAGGGGACATGTACATAAATGTTTTGTAAACTTTCTGGGACTTGAATGGTAGTGCATACCTCCAAGCCTTTTTCCCTAGCATCTGTCAAGGGAGTAGCTTTTGTAAAGGGAGTTGTTTCATCATCCAGACTGATTTTTTTTGCCTTTAGGTGCAGACATGGTCTAGTGGGTATGGTAGTGTTGGGTTGATGGTTGGACTAGATGATCTTAGAGGTCTTTTCCAACCTTAGTGGTTCTGTGACAACCTCAGAACTGGCCATTGATGGCAGGCAAAGCTTTCCAAAAGAATACCTGCATGTCTGACTCTTTCTAGTGCAGGGCACAGGTATCTTACACAACTTGCATCATGCTCTCCTACCCTTTGAGAGGTGAACTGCCAGGCTTCAGCCACCTGTCCCATTTTTACTGATTCTGAGGAATTCCAGGGAAAAGAAGAAAACCTTAAGACAAACACATGGCATTTTGGTCATGTGACATGTGATGTTTCTGTAGGATTTTTCCTGTATGTTATAACAGGTGTGTAAGTTGGACCATGACTAATTTTAGAAAGCTGGTTTTGAAAGGTTTTTGTATTTGTCAAACACCATATTTAAGCTAGCTAAAGGTTAATAATGCACTAGTCATGTTTTCCATTTGATAGTCAGTAATCAACAAGCATTGTGGCCAAGACCACCTGAGATTAAGCAATCAAGACGCCATGAAGTGATATCTAATTTCGGTCATTAGCATTTTAGCAAATTTACTCACAAGTGAGGGAATCCAGTACTCGGAGTAGAAGTGGCCATAGCAATCAGGGCCAAGACGGCTCCACCCTACGTTGCTAACTCACCTTGCAGCCCAGAAAGCAGGTCACTTGCACCTTACACCATGAAGTAGAGGCGGTGCATCTTTCCCTCTCAAAAGATTCGTCTCTCCTTTGTGACAGCTTACATGTCACATGCTTACAGTGCTGAAAATCATGAAATGATTTGAGCAAAACTGCCAGAATCTGGTTTTTGTTCAGGTGGGTGGCAAATATTTGCTTTTCCTCATACTTTTCAGTGGTTTTATTGCAGTTATTTTCATTATGATGATCCTTCACTCTTTAAATGCAACTAGATGTCTCTTGACATTTCTGGCATTAGTAAACAGTTTTCAAAAAGAAGCAAGATGGGAGGAGTAGCAGCACGGAGCTTGTCTTGTCTAATGAACCAAGCTAAGCAAGGCCATGCCAAGGTTATCTAGGTATGGTTGTATTTGATAATGACTCATCCAAGGAGCTTCCTGGCTGGCCAACACCCTTTCCTGGTTTTTTCGTGAGAGAGGTACCTTTTAAATAGAGATTGCTTTGTTCAAAGTTGGAAAGTAAACCAGGAAATTCAGAGTTAAGGACAGTATTTTCTCCTGATCTGAACCTCCCAAATATCTGTTGGGTCACACCAAAACATTAGCATACCCAGCAGGGTCAGTGGAAATATACTCCCCCTATACTATTAGCGTAGCATGGACTGTCTCACTTATGTGATCATCTTGGCAATCAGGAAGGGTCAAGAGCAAAGAAAAGGATGTTTTTTCTTTTCACACTTCCCTTGAATTCACATTGCACTTGAGCAGAGTCTGGGTTTGCATAGGGCAAATCTCAACTCAAAAAGGAAAATCTTGTCTCTCTATGTCTGACAGTGATATGGTGTGTAATTTAAGGGCAAGAGCACCTGTTTGTTTGCCCAAAGGAATCGCTTCAGGGAAGCTGCTATTCATCTGCACCTCCACCTCCCCATCTGTAAAATTAGGAAGAATGTTAATTTCCTTCATGAAGTGGTTTAAGCTCTACCAATGACAGTGAGAGGGGTAGATGTTCCAGTGCTGATAAGAGTCATCCCACCACCGTACACGAGCAACTCTTTGAAAACATTAAGTTGTAATCATACCTTCCTGAAGGAAAAATAGCAGTTTTAAGGCAACACTTTTTCATCTCAACTAAAGTTGAATGATGTTTTAAGGAATTAAGGGTTGGGCTGCAAGGATGTCATCATATTAATGAAGAGCAGAATGTATTTTTCTAGAAATTTGCACCATCAGAGGAAATATTTTTTCAAGAACAGGACTGATATCGTCCCGAATCTATTGGCCCCAAACTGTTGGCTTCAGCAAATCAAATGTAGCATTTTTTAGACCCTAAATACTCCCTTTAACTGTGTTGTATTAATCAACAAATTCTGGACACAAACTTCCTTCCCTTCAAAAGTTGTTTATGGCTTTTCTCCTTTATAATTTTTCTTTTTGGTATTTTCCCAAATTTTTCTGGGCTTGATTCCACCTTCCCCTGCCCCCTCCTACCCCACCCCCTCTCCCCTCCCCCAAGTCCAGATGCTGACGAAATTTGCTATAAGCATAGTTCTGTGGAATTTGCACGTACCATCTGCTTTATTAACTTGGCAAGTCAATGAAAAATCAGATGAAAATAATCTCTGTATCTTAGCCGGGCATATAAACTGATCTGACCTGCTCTACATCCCCATTTTTTTTGCTGGCTAGAGGATTTCTAGAGTTTCAGAACTGTTGCAGTATTAATAGTGATATGTTTTGGGGCCAATTGTTACCCGTGTTTGTGTGCCTGCTCAAGTCTAATTAAAGTAAGGGAAAACGCACTCAAAAGATGCACTTGTATTTTGGGAAATATGATAATGAAGAAATGACCACAACTATTAATCTTAAACACCCCACATTTGTGAACAGATTTTTCATTATGTGTACAAATAAGAAGTTATCCTGAATAGTGAGAGTACTGGGATAGTTTATTTAATTGATACTTGCATGGGCTGCACTCTAAGCATGGAGTAAAACCCTGCAGGCTATGCAACACCAGCTTCAACCAAAGACAGATGTTTGCACACGTGTGCTCACTGGCAGTGGTTTGGGTGTAATGTGTGAAAGCAATAGCTGGAAACAAAGTCTTGAGTAAAGTCCCATTGCAAGCAACAGCAGGACTGACCATAAATGTTTGGGAGCAGTTTTGATGAGTGGTTCACAAGAGAGGGAACGTTCATGAAATGAATCTCTTCCTCTTTTTACCTTTCAGGAAATAGTAATGTAAACATTTGTGTTTAGAGGGTTTTGCATTTCTCTGTTCCAGCTTGGTCCCTGTGACATATCTTCAAAATCACTAGATGATGGAGAGATTTCAAGCAGCGCTCACGATGTTAATGTTTGCTGTCTGACTTTGGTTGCTGTTGGTATACAAACTTTACAGGATGGAAGTGCCCTGTGTGCAGCTCTCAATCCTAGGTGTTAGGATACTAAAGAGAAGGTAAGACAACAGGTCTAGGTTCTCCTGAAAGCTTGAAGGCTTGAATGCTACTGTAGCTTCCCCGCTACACCGAAGAGCAAAGCTGATCCCATGCAGTTGGATACCTGCTGCAGTGTGCTGTGGACAGTAGGATGCTACACTGATAATCTTGTCTTCTCAGGGAGTTGTTATAAGAAAAGCGTACCTCTGTGCAGGCATATCCTAGTCTGGAATAAGCAGCAGCATATGGGATGTTGTTTACACCTCGGCTGATGACACTCAAACCAAAATGAGGTGGAAGTGGTAATTATTTGATAACCAAAAAAAAGGATGTGTTGTAACTGAGTAGTTCTGTTCCGCTGTTTTATTGAACCATGTGGCTGTTGTCCAGAATGTCCCGTTTCAACATGCTGCCGTCACTTGGGGTTATGCTGCTGCCTTCTTTCTTCCTAGAGAGTTTTCTAAATTTTTTTTTATTTACACAACAGCAAGGATGATTTAAGTAACACATTATTTAACCCTTTTATTAGCAAAAGCTGCTGTGATGTATGTTTGTGTGGTGGAGGCTGTGAATTTAATGGTCTCCCCATCTGTTTGTTTCAGAAGGAAAAAAAGAAAAAGATAATACCCCATGTCACAGCTGACGTAAGGCTCAGCCCTTCTCCCCTCCTCCTCTCCCTCCCCAGTAATCACATTATTCACTGGGATGGAAAAAAGCATTGGTGTTAATTTCCTCCATTCCCACACCTTGCAACCCAGCGCAAGTTACTGCCACTTCTTGTCCTTCAGAGACCAATTACTGTAGGTGAAGTCAGACGCAGAGGCAGCGTTGCTAGGAGTGGGAAATGGGGGCTGGGGCTTTTGCAACTTTCTGAGACTGGCAAGGTGCAAAAATCTGGATTGACCCTTGGTAAGCCATGTAGAATGGAAACCTTGAGGCAGTTTGAAAATGGCATGTGTGGGAGCTGCCAGGAACCTGCCCGAGTCAAGTCGCATGTGTATGATGTCCTGTGGGTGTACATCTAGAAGGAGTGTGAGGGGTGACGTCTGGATGTGGCCCCGAGATGGCCCAGCTTGTGCTATGCCCTCCAGGTTCCGATACGGCTTTGAAAAGGGATGCTGTGGAGGATTTGTGTAACACAAAGGTCCTCCACACTTTATTCTTGTGGATCTTTAAGTCCCGTGGTATTCTTTCACACCCATTATAGGCTCTCAGCCCCGTGACTTATATGACAGGGCACGTGTGTCTGTTCGGGTCCAAGCATCCTGGCTGGCAATCCGACATGAGGCAGGTACCTTCCCTGTCAGCCTGGTGTACACACTCTGCCTGCAGATACACAAGAGTCCACCAGAAAACAAACCTGGGTCTTGGAGAAGGAACAGAGCAGATTCTTCTATGCTAAAATAAGTCTGGTGTGGAAAGAGGATTCGGTGAAACTCCTGATGAGGTTAGCACCAAAAATGTTTTTATCTTAATTGTGTGCAAGTGACCTTCTGCTAAATACTTGACAGCACGTGAGAAGACATCTGCCATTTCTCAGGTTTTGCTGTCAGCATCTTCCACTTTCACAGCTGTTTTAATGCTGCTTGTGCTTGTAGTTCAGATTTTAGTGAAGGAAAATGCTGATATTGGAGGAGTCTGCCCTTTGCACTCTTTGCACCAGCCAAGATGGTCCATGTTATCCAGTGGCAGTGCTCTGCAGCTCTGTTAAGATCTGTCCTGATCGCATAGTGGAGCAAAACAGTTCTTTGTCCTTAGTGAAATACCTGTGCTTTGTCCCAAGGCTGAAATCTGTCAGAATCCAGGCAGCCACTGGAGTTAGTTATAGGCAATAAAAGATAGGCTTAAATAAGTGCGCTCACTGCAGTGTATGTAGGCTGCTGCTGGCACCAGATGTGCTTAGGCAGTGGTGGAGCGACTTGTATCCTTCCTTCATGCCTCTGTCCCGCCTGTTTCTTCCAGAATGAGCTCTGTGTGGTTTTAAAAAATGTCCAAAAAAGCAAAAGTGGCTACCACGGAGAAAGAGATACAGGATGTCACTGCATCTTTCTCGCTGCTTCTTGATTTGTCCGGGTTTGCATGTCTTTTCTCTTAGCTTAGACAGTGTGGGCCCCGCTTCCACTCTCCGTAAACACATTTTGGATTGTGCTTTTCTGTGTCTGTATCACAACTTCCTTCTTGAGAAAAAGCCCCCTTTTCACCTTTGTTCATGTAATTACAGTGCAGCACAGGATAGACTGGGACAGAAGGACCGTAATTAGGATTTTTTTTCAAAAAACATTTCCTGTGCTGACTACTGGTCTCCTACCAGTCCTGCTACTGCTTTCTCCTGAATAATACCTGCCTCCTTTCTGTACTTAATACAACTGATGAGGCCAGCTGTCAGGAAGGCAGGGTTTTCCTCCTTTTTCACTTTGTAGAAAGCTTTTTTTCCCTCTTTTTTTTTTTTTTTCCCCCTGCTCCTTTCCCTGATGGTAGTGTCAAATGGAGCTCACTGTAAAATGACAGTGCTCTGTCCTGCTGTAGCATTTTTTTATCTCAAGGCTTAATGTTCTGTGCAAACATTCAGTACCAAATATCTTCGTTTTTATTATTTTTATTCATTTTCTGGATGGGCAGACTCATGTTTCTTAATTTAAATTAGGGCTACTCATACCTTTCTCAGGAGTTTTTTCTTCAGCTACACCTTTAGAAACTTTAGATACAGTTTGCTTTCAGAACAGCCACTGCTTGGGGGTGAGGGGTGTTGGGAAAGTTGCTATTTAGACCCCTTGGAGACTCCCAATGCTAAAAAATTATGGCAACAGTATCTTCACAAAGGTAGTCATTCCAGAAGAGATTTTACATGTTGGCAGACATGCTTATTCTAGTTTTTGTAGCAATTTTTGTAGTCATGACAGTAAAAATATTGAGGTTTTCTTCAAGTGTAATGTCTTTGGGACAAGTTGACATCTGGGATTTTTAAAATTGGTGTACCTTTTCCCAGATAAATTGTTTTAATGGGAAAGAAAAATTAGCACTGGTCTTCTGTTGGTGAGCTGAAAAGTGTAACTTTCTCTTTTGCTAACCACATCTCCAATACTCAACATGTGATGTGTAAAACAATACATTTGTGTTATTAAAAATGTATTTAGAATACATCTTGATACAAGTTTTTTCTTTACTGCTTATTTTAAGCAGAGCTGCATCTTGCTGGGGCTTCATTTTAGATTCTTACTGCTCTGATTAATCTAACAAAAATAATCCCTTCTATTTAATTCTACATTAATACGTACTTTGGCTCCAGCAGTACTTAGGCTGAAAGTTCAAATAGGCACTATTTCTCTGTCCTTGTACAAAGTATTTGGTGTTTCCAACCTGTATTTTTTCCCAGGAAGCTATTAACCAGGATACTGCAGTTGCCCATTGCTTTCCAGGAAGACCAAAAAGATTCTTGCCCTCCACCAGGACAGGCAGTCGGAGCTAACAAGGGAAATGCTGTCTTGGGGAGTGGCTGGGAACTCGGACGCTCTCGGCTCTGTTTGCCTCCTGTCAACAGGGCTGCCTCGTGCCTTGCCTGTCCAGGCACGTTCCAAAGCACGCTGTGCTGCCTGATAGCGTACTAAACTGCCAGGAGCACTCAATCCAGTGCTATCCTGGTATCCAGAGTGCTTTTGTGGCTCTGCCAATTACTGTCTTGTCTGGACAGTAAATATGGTCTTTGGTGTAGCTTCCTCCATTTCTCAAAAGTGTGCAAAGACAGAGCTGCAACCTCACCTTTGCTGATACTTTCCCTAGGTCTGACCAAATGAAGTTCTGAGGTGATTCAAATAACCAGAGCGATGATGGGATGCCAGATCTCAGTGTGAAGAGAGCCCAGCCTATAGGTAGGCAGAAGCGCATATTCCCCATTGGAGAATTCCTTCCTGGAGCAGGAAGGAAAACTACCTCTTCCGAAGTGTAAAATTTGACTAAACAAATATCTTCTTTTCCTAGCCAATTTTACTATTAAACACTTAAGTAAGATCCTGTAGAAGGGTCACTGTGCACCAGTGTCTAATTGCTTAGTCTTTCGTGATGATCTGTGGTAGTCTTCCTTTACAGTGTCCTAGGATCTGTTCAATTGAATTAGTTTGTGTTTCTGTTGTCGTGTTATTTGTCATTCAAATACGCGCAGTTGGTGAAGCACTACCCAGCCTCCTCATTTTAATTATCCATGCAAAGGTGATCTGGTTTTGAAAGTAATTTCAGTCACTGGCTTGTTGGCTGTTTGGACTCCAGGAGACCCAATGGAACTGCAGTGTTGCTACTGGGGCTGTACCACAGGCTCTGGTTTCATAGGCATCATCTACACTTCCCTGGGGAGGAAGCAGGAGGAGTTGGTCACCAAGTCAGGTCTCTGTCAAAGCTAAGTTATCAAGAAAATTGACTGTCCCTTCAAAATTTTGGGGAGTTTTTCCCATCTGAGAGTGGCTGTTTGATCAGGTTTGGTATTGGATTGTTAGTTTGGATTATGCATTTTAATCTCTTTAATACCCATACATGGGTCTGAGCCTGATCAGCTTACTGGGTATTAGTGTAAATTGCTTGAGTTGGATGGATTTACTTCAGTTCTGCATGACAAATCAGAATGCAAGTGGTATTCCCACTAATTTTAAAATTTAGCTGGGATAGGTGGAGATAACTGGTAGCGCTTCCATCTCTCCCCTTAAAATTTCTCCTTCCTGCCATCTTATCTCTCCAAGGTTGTCATGACTTAGCCGCACTCAGCACCATACAGCCGCTTGCTCACCTCCCCCCACCCCCAGTGGGATGGGGCAAGGAATTGGAGGAAAAAGATAAGAGGACTCAGGGGTTGAGATAAGAATCATTTAATAATTAAAAATAACTGAAATAATGTTGCTAATAATACCAATTCTAATAATATGTAATGGAAATAACAACAACTGACCATGAGGAAACCCTTCTTCCCTGGGAGGGTAACAAAGCCCTGAACAGGCTGCCCAGAGAGGTGGCGGAGTCTCCTTCCCTGGAGACTTTCCAAAGCCCCTGGACTTGTTCCTGTGTGATCTGCTCTAGGGGATCCTGCTCTGGCAGGGGGGTTGGACTAGATGATCTCTAGAGGTCCCTTCCAACCCCTTCCACTCTGTGAATCTGTGAATATATAATGAAAAGGAAAACAGCAATGGGGTAAAAAACCCCAGATACTGCAACCACTCACTACCCACTGACCAATACCCAGCCAGTCCCTGAGCAGCCAGGGCTGGAGAGAGAGCCAGTGAGAGCTCGACAGCACCATGACTTACCTCCCTCCCACTAACCAACTGCCCCCAGCTTATATACTGAGCATGATGTTTTATGGCATGAAATATCCCTTTGGTCAGTTTGGGTCAGCTGTCCTGCCTGTGTCCTCTCCCAGCTTCTCCTAGAGAAGTTTCTTACTCTTCTTGTAGCAAAGAAGCTGGGAACACAGGTGCAGTATCAGAAACTGATAAAGGTCAATATCTTCTCTGCACAAATCCAAAACACAGCCTCGTACCAACAACATTAGTGTGTTATCAACATTCTTCTCAGCACAAATCCAAAACATAGCCTCATACCAGCTACTGTGAAGAAAATTAACTCTATCCCAACCAAAACCAGCACAGAAACCTAATAAATTACCATGTCCAGGTCATCTTGCAGCCCATTCTTCTCACAGGTATGTGATTCTATTCTGTTTGCCCTCTGGGTTTGTGAAATACTTTGAGCTTTTCTAGGGAAACCAATGTATTTGTATCATAAATGGGATGGCAGGAAGGAAACTCCATCACATCCCCTCCATTTGTATTTGCTCACCTAATTTTATATTTACTCAGGCCCTGGCACCAGCCTTTGAAGCAGCTCACATCTGCTGCTGAAAACAAGATCAGTGCTTGCAGGCACTGAAATATGCTTGACTACTTGATATCTGTTATGTCCTTACCTGCCTGGGGGATGCATCTAGCAAGCAGTGACTGTTTTGCAGTATTCCAAAATTGGTTGGACTTACCTAGGCCTACTATGTCTATTGAAACAGATGCAGCTGCCAATAATATGGGTAGTAGCAGGTAAACAGGTGCGAGCATCAGAGATTAGGAAAGCTGGTTTAAATTTAATAGCTGGACAGTTGGTAGGAGTTGAAACAATCCCAGTGGAAATAATCTCCTAGGTGAAACCCAAGTCTACAAAGGGAAATGGTGTGTAGCTAACAGTGGCCCAGTTACAGCATGGCTACGGTCCGAGTTTTTGTCAGAGAAGTGATTTTCTGCGGAGATGGCACGTCGGTGCTGCAGTCGTGGCTGGGGACAGCATTCCTGAGTGGTGCTGGTGGGAGATACCCGCCTACGAAAGCAGCAAAGCTGAGACACTGCAAAATCGGTATTCCCTGGAGCCACTGAGAATCCCCCTCACACCTTACATGTCACAGGACCAACTGTGATAATCCCTGGGTGGCTGCACATATCATTCAAAGGGTTGGCCTCCTCTACGGTGGGCCTGCTCACCTACAGGGATCCAATACGTTGCTTTGCTTTCGCTCCCCCTCCAAAAACACCCCAGCAGAGCTCAAAGGTTTGCTAGCTGTAGCTGGGGCCCACCATCTGCTGGCCTGAGGTAATGCTGGTATCTTCTTGTCCTTTGCATATGTTTCCTACGACATGAGGTGGTAATGTGACTTTCCTTGTACAGGTCTAGCATCATTTGCAGGTGCATGCTCACCATCACCCACATCCTTGCCACTTACGATTTGAATGAGTAATTCCTGACATTTGTTTTCAAGCAGGTGGCTCTGACACACCCTGACTCCTACATTCAAATGGAGGAAGAACTTACATACGGGAAGGACATGGACATCACCTCATTTCATGGAGCTGAACAGGAACATCACTCCATTAGGTAAATGTACGAGTGATACTGCGTGAATGTGCCTCACGTTACAGTGGACTGAAGGGAAGCGTGCAACTGAAGAGGTGGGTTGCCATGGCACAAGTAGGTCTTCCCCAATCTTTGTTCTTCATGAAATACAGGTTCAGATCAAAACTCACATCAGACTCTTGACGAACTATGAATTTGAGAGCAGCCCTTAGGAGAAGGACTTCCCGCAGAGGGTGGGGAGGCACTGGGACAGGTTGCCCAGAGAAGCTGTGGAGGCCCCATCCCTGGAAGTGTCCAAGGCCAGGCTGGATGAGGCTTGGAGCAACCTGGTCTAGTGGAAGGTGTCCCTGCCCATGGCAGGGGGTTGCAACTAGATGGTCTGTAAGGTCCCTTCTAACCCAAACCATTCTATGATTCTGTGATTCTAAGTTTTGTCACCTGCCACAAAACAGTATGTGGGCTTGATGTTCCTGAATATTCACCATTTAAACCCTCCGCCTGTGTCACATGAATAGTAAAGGTATTCAGCAACTTTGGGCTGAAGTTGTGTGGGTTCTTTGGAACAATTCTGACTGAAATACTGCTGACTCTTCTGAGCACACGAGTAGGTGAAATATACTGTGAAGGAAAGCTCAGCTATTCCATACCACGGAACAGTGTCATGACTGGAGTTACTCTCGAGTCTAAGGGATGTGCATTTCTCAGAGCAAGATGCTACTCTGGAATACAGTGACCAATGACTGACCCTTACAGAAATTGTCTCTGTACTGCATACTCACAGACTAATATTGTTTAGAGATTGGAGAAGCTCCTGAAATAATACAATTTTTACAGATTTTCCTTTTCCTTTTTTTTTTTTTTTTGAGGTAAATTGAGTTTTAGATATCCTTCTATTACATGCTGCCCCCTTTTCTGTGACGGAAACTGTTTCTAAGGCCAGGTCCTGCACACTGCTCTGGGTGTCCCCTTTCTGCCTGGAAGACATGGCTGCTCCATCTTTTTGTCTGCTCACTTGACTACTCTTTCAGTGCAGAAGATGGATGTGGATCTGCTACTTCTGTATAAACTGAAGACGTCTTGGGGAAGGTTGTGTCTGAGTACATAAAGCAGGTGAGTACTGTGGTTTCTGGCTCAGCCCTAGGATGAGAGTAAAAGCATAAGGTCGACTCATTCCACTTGTTGCTAGGACAGTTCAGCTTGGCTCAGCCACAATCAAGAGGCTTAAATTAGGCCACTAATTACCCCTGCAGACCAAAGGACTTCTTCAAAGCTAACTAGGTAGAGAGTCTTTCTGCCCCCGACAGATGAAGACATCGGCATATTAAGTGCATACAGAGAAACCCACACACAGCATGAAGGCACCTTTCTTCACCCGAGACTGGGTATTCAAACAATCTGTGTGTGTATTTAGCCCAACCCAGAGAAATAATTTGTACAGAATAAAACAGCAGCATTGCCTGCCAATAAGGCAAATCAGATTTTTTTTTTTTTTCCCCCAGTTATAAATGCAGCTGATCCTTGCTGGTCAAAGCATGAGGTTAATCAGGGTGTTAGATCTGGTTTCGCTACACAGGAGTGTGTTGCTTTAAACAGCAGTCTGTTGTATCAGACTTGGGTAAAAATACACCAGGAAACAAGGTTTTTAAAGCTGCTTGGGAAGAAAATCTTATGTTTGTTCAGCACTGCATGGATTTCTGTATCAGAGTTGATGGTTGCGTGCGTTAGGCCAGAAATGAAACTAGTTTTTTGTTTCTTTTGCCTCATCACTTTGCCTCAGTGGCAGAAATTTCAGGGTCAGGGATTTGAGTGTGTCGGTGACATTGTTTAGTTCCTTTATTTTTGCAAGGACAGAAACAAGGTGTATTTCCATCAGGTAACGCAGCTGGTTTTTGCCTCTTCTGGAACACACCACACTGGTGCTGCAGGAGTCAAAAGCAAGTCTAGCTGCTGTGTAAGCTGGAGCACTGAAAAACAAATGGCAAGCCTCACAGGCATTTCTGAATTGTGTCTTTTCTGTAGTGGCGTGGCCACTGCATGTAAGATGGAGTGCAACCGAAATCTTTGTCATCCTGGCAACATAGACCAAAAGCTTTGATTTCATTCTTAAGGATCTGATCTGGAGGAAAGATGTCAGTTTTTCATCCCAGTTTGTTTTTAAATATTTACTGGTAGGTAATATACCGTGAACTGCTTATCACTAACAATTTCAGTTGTCTATGTTGTGGGGGTGAGTCAAGGTTTAACTGCACCCTGGACATTTGTTTATCCACGAGTATTTGAACTTGGGAAAAGAGCAGGCAACTTCTCAAAATCAAGCATGATAGGTGTTTTAAGCATCTGTCTCAGTCATTTCAACACTGTGTTCATAGTTCAGTAGAGCTTTTGATGGTGAGATATGGCCCATTGGAACGTTTGTCCTACCCCACTTTCCAAACCAAAAAGCTATCAACTCCAACAAAAAAATAAATGGAAGCAGTAGAAAAGCTCAAGTTGTGCCCATTGTTCTAGTTTTTGTGGGTGTTCATGCTGGAATTCACGGACTCGATATGCAGCAAACCTGTTTTTAACTGCAGATCTAATGTGGGAGATTGTTCAAAAAGTAAGGTGTGTCTCACTGATTAGCTGAGTCGAAGTCACCTGACCCTGAACAAATAGTTCCTGACCTGAATTTTATGTTAGCTTTATTTACATAATATAGAAACGGTAAAATTGGGCTGCAGTGAACTGTGTCTTTAACCATTTCCTTTCTTGTATAGTTTGTAGTTTTACAGAGGATCGAACTTAAGAGTCAGAGTCGAGCTTAGAGTCATGCTGAGGATTTGGTGATTTTGCTATTAGGTCATTTTCCCTCCCTGGATTCGTCAGCTTCTTCCCAGGTGCAGGATTTGGAGAAGCAGGTACATATAATGTTGTTACAACATGTAATGGAAGAGTAATGGGAGGGGTGGGGGAAGGAGGAAACTTACTCACTGAGGTGTACCGTGGGCTGGTTAATTCAGAGGCTGCATGCCATTAGTTATGCACAGCACGCTGCAGTTTGGAAGCAATGCACTTGCAGAACTAGAGTGCTGACTCTCCTGTTCATGCTTACTCCTGGCACGCGGTGGTGGTGAAGTCAGGGCTGTATTTGCACTGTCACGCGATGCAATTAGGGAAGACCTGCTCTGGTGGTGACTGCTGCCTGAACTAGCCAGGGTGTATCCGAACGAAACCGTCTCCATGTGGGCAGGGATGTTGTCAGTGCTGCTTTGTTGCCCAATAGGTTCCTGATTACGTATTAAGCAGGTCTGAAGGGAAAAAGGAATACTGTTTGTCCTAATAAAAAGATATGGTTTGTGGGCGGGAGAAGAAAACAAGATTAATGTTCAGAGGTTCTTTGCTGGACTGTGACAGCTGGAAAAATGCTGCTGCTGCTAATTCTTGAAAGGTGTGATTGACAAATAGCATGTAAGCCATTCTTCCTCTCATGATCGTAGCTGGCTTTTCTCTCAGTCTCCCTTTCGTCACTTAGAATATGTGTTTGGAAATGTCAGTCAGTCATTTTAGTAAAATACTGTGGTGTTCCCAGCTATTGCATTTGTTTAGACTGTGGTACTGTGGGTATGGCCACATAGCCCTTTGCAGGTCATGAGAGTCTTTGACCCCGCTAACCTAAGAGTCATCTTGTAGCACTAGTTCAGCACCTAACTTAACCAGGTGACTTGGCCAACCTGTGGTCTTGTACCAGCCTGCCTACACTTACCTAGCAGCTATGCTAAACTCATGTTCCGGCAGCTCTGAGCACAAGGAACTGGTTCATGTCAGCCACCAAAGCATCTTAAAATCCAAAACCTGGCAAGAATCAGGGCTGCCCATTCATGATGGCTGCACAACTCTGAAAGACAGTGCTTCTGTTCAACTGCAAGCGAGGGCTTTGTGTTTGCAGTTGTGATTAGATTAGATCTTTGCGTGGGGTCTGTCTATAAAACTTAAAAGCTGGGGGCTGTTGGCATTTACAAATTTGTGCTGCTAAAATAAGCACAATCACATGTGTGAAATAGCGTGTTACACGAGCACGTAGGGGCTGATCGTGTCCAGGGCTATGAAATAATGCGAGAAGATAACGTTGTTGCCGTGGCCTTCATTGGTATTGCATTCAGAACCCTGCCATGTTCCATGGATGGACTAACGCTCAGAGCTTCCCAAAGCAGCTCAAAACCTCGCTTCATTTTAGAAATCCCCATTTTAAGAACAAAGGTCCATGTAAGGATGAACTGTGAAGAGGGAAACCACAGGAAATGGAAGAGCATGCAAAACGAAAAACATTTAATGGGGCTGCTGTACGGAGCCGTTAAGGTGTCTACCTTCCACAGCAGCTAAGTGCCTGGCTCCGTTTACCTGTCTGGGACACAGCAGCAGTTGCTGGGCCTGGCTGAATGTAGCAGAGATTAGCAGGGCAGCAAAACACCTGCTTCCACTTAACTGATCTGCGAGGAAACAAAGGGCAAGAAAAGCCATGGCCTGAACAAGGCAGGATTGGATGAAAACTAATACGTAGCTTCAGATTGGCAGTTGGCAGCCATAACCCTCAATTTAAAGCAGCTGAGAGTCCCAGCTCTTTAGCTCTAAAATCTTGCTGCTACAAAGATGAAAGACTTTGTTCCATACTCCACCACCCCCTTTTTTCCCGCCTTTTTTCCCGGCCTTTTTCTTTTCACTCAGCTGTGTCCAAATGGGGAGTAGGCAGATGGGAGTTCAGGAAAACCCAGATGCCAAGCTGCTGCACTTCATAATAGGCAGTGAGGAGTGGCAGGCAACTTAGCCAGAATGAAAAGGTAGGAACTTTCCAGTCATTGTTTAGGAGTGCAGTGACCCCCTTTATTTTTACCTCGGAGGGAGATGGGGTTGGCTGGGTCTCACTGATGACCACAGCATAAGCTTCAATTCAGATATGGGATTGAAATTCAGCTGATAGGAAAGAAGGGGATGTGGTGCTTTCATTGATTGCAGTGGAGGCTGCTGATCAGCATCTCAGCAGGCAAGGTCTCGAGGAAGGTTTTTTAAACTGGATTCTTGAAAATTATGTGCTGAGGCCCAGGCTGTTTAAATAGTGAGCAAAAAGGCATCATCTGAGGCTGAGTTTCATTTCCTGAGTCTGAGCTGTGTTTCATTCAGAAACTGGACCTCTCATCATTTTAAGTACACTGGCTCTTCTTTTCCTCTCTGCTTTGATTGGAGCTGGAACATTGCTCACTGTTAACAGAGATACACAGCTCTGCAAGCCAGGCCCCTTCAAGGGTGTTGCACATTGATCCATGGGGCAGCTGATGGCCTCTCCTGGGGTTCTCTTCAATGCCATGTTACTGTGGTTTGTGTGTGTGTAACATCCTACCTTTTGCTTGTTCCCCAGCTTGTGCCCTGTGGAAACATAACTTACGCCTGGCAGATTGGATGGCTGACCTTAAGTCAGTATGTTTGCAATGAGGGGGGCAAAGAGAAGGTAAGGCTTCTAAGATTATAAAACTTTCCATGTTCAAATAAACACAGATTAGTCTGACTTACCTCTTGTGTCGTCTTCAGAGCAGTAAAGAAACAGTGAAAGGTACCTGTGACCTTACATGCTAACACTGGCAAAACATGTTTTAGCTGTGGAGTGTTTGATTGCATGCAAGCCGTCCCTCCAGGTTATTGTACCTCCCCAAAAGCTGCAAAGAGCAATATACTTCTCCCCTCCTCCTTTGCTTGCTTAACTTGTTAAGACACGGAAGGTTACTCCTGCTGTGACTCCGATTCCTGACCTGACAGGTGGTGCCTTGAACTGAACTTTGCTCTCACAAACACAGTTGGGTTTCACGTATCAACCATTCAGGGGACTCGCCCATCCGCACAGAATTTAGTAGTTCTGGCAGTGTGTGCTGCTGCGATTGTCTCCGGGGCTGCGTTCAGGAGCACTGTTGGGTGCAGGGGCTTGCTGCACAAACAAATGAGGGTCAAGGATCCCACACGTTTAATCTCACTCCTTTAACTGTATAGATTGTGCAATGAGTTTCTGAGTACGGGTAAGAAGATGAAAGGGATTGAGGTGATGCAGGAAGTGATACTAATGGCTATAGCCTGCAGATGAAAGAAATGAACACCTTTATGGATCTGCACCGATGTGACCCCTTACTGCAGAGCTGCGCTAGGAACAAAGAGTTGTAATATTGGATCAGAAGTCCAGCGTGGTTTGTAGCCTGTTTTGAAGAAGCACTCAATAGGAGCTATTGCAAAAGGATGAAGGGACTGCTCTGAAGAATGGCTGTGGAATGATCTAGATGATCTTTAAGGTCCCTTCCAACCCAAACCATTCTATGATTCTATGATCTGTTGATAGGAGATGTTATCATCCCAGGTTTTAATACTTAACCATTTCATGCAAGACTGTCTCCTGATTTTTGTATTGTGAAAGTACAAGTGGATACGCTGCTGGGTACCAGTCACTAAGTACCCTAGGACTAGTTCTTCTAACCCCAATCTGTTGTATATTTGTATTTCTTTGGTTAAATCCTGCAGTTTTCACCCAACTGCCATTTGGGAAAGATTCCTGTTCAATTTAGCATCTCTGCATTGACCTGAAGAAGGATTATTAATGTAGGGATTTGGTTGAGTGTTGATGGCCCATATATAGCTGAATTGTTGTGATAACCACAAGAATGAACATTTCAGCGGTAAGTGTAATAAATCAGACATTAATATTTCAAAGATGAAAAATACGTAATGAGGTCGTCTCTGCTGTGGAGGTCTTCTCTTCATGGAGAAGGTGCATAAGGTGCAGAGCCAACACCCTCAGCATGAAAACATCATTGCAGCGTTCCATGAATGAAATCTCAAGCTTGATGTTCAAAGATCATAAAGCTGCTGAGAAGTCTCACCTCTGCAAGCACCACAGAAAAGATTTGTTTACTGTTGCTGTTTACTATTATAAGAGAAACTCAACTGACCTTTTTATAGATGTTTTCAAGCCAATATCATGGCTTTGGTAAGGGACATAGACACTGTGCTGTTGGGCTGGAAAATACCCAGACACTCGTTTGAGGCTTTTCACAAAGACGGATCAGTGGTAAGTCACATTACCATACATGATATTTTCAAGTGGGAGCTTTAGAGACATCAAAGAACTTTATAGACAAATTTATCACAAGTCTTTCAATACAGATAACAGATAAGTCTTCCTGACTTGCACCTTATAGTGGGTAAAAGATGGGCTACTGTTCTTGGCTTGAAACAAGGTACAGTAGCCACATAGAGATGGGATTGATACAGTAGAGAAGTGTTTAGAATTCTCATCAAAGAAGGATGTTACATGTAAATATGCTGCCTTTGCAATCAAATAGCTCCTGTGTATTAACCCAGGACAGGGTGCATTTTACTGCTGATAATTAATTTTATTTGCTGCTGGTAAGAGAAGTTCATTTGCAGTCATTTAATGAGAAATTTTTTTGAGGAAAGATATGATTTGCCTTATTCTGTCACAATAATTCGCTTTGTGTGTTGTCCCACATGGCCAGCGAGAACGTTATACATGAACGAAGGGCAGAAAAGTGCAGTTGTGGGGAAACAAGGTTTGGTTGGAAGAGTTCCTAGGGATCCTTAGACTTCTACTTTGTGGATTGCAATGACTGTTGCTTGGACTTAGGGGTGGCTTGAATAGGACACAGAACAGAAGTCAGAATGACAGTGGCTCCAGGCAGGTGCTGGTACAACAGGCAGGATGGAGATGGCAACCCAGGGTGGTTTATGAAAGGAGGGGGTGACATGCACTACAGAAGGGGAAAAATGTGAATTTGTTTTGGTCAGCCTCAGCGAGATCAGAGATCCACGTTTTGTTTAGACAGGCAGAGAGAGGTCAGGAACAGCTGTAGGCCTTGGAGAATGGTTGAATCAGAATATAATTCATGTAGCTAAGCCATGTCCTGGCCATTTACTGAAGCAAGAGAAAATAGGTTTGCTTGTGCGTCAACTAAATATTGTTGATTGGTTGAATTGTCTGACTATTCATGAACTGGCTCAAAATTTTTAGTGATGGGTGCCTTAGAGAGAGAACAGGAGGGTAATTTCTCATATATCGAAGCTACCGATGTCCAAACGTGTTAAAAATCTCAAAGACATGTCCTCAGTGTCCAGATGGCCTGCCCTAATATGGATACAGGCTGTATCTATACTGCAATACAGGATGGCGTTGCAGCATATACTGCAACTTGTGCTGGTTTTATTCATTTGGGTGTTGGATCACTGTCAAGACACAGCTGAAAAGATCAGTGAGACCTAATCTTTTAAGAAACGTAGGACACTGGCACCAGGATTTTACCACCTGTGTTGTGGCCAATGTCACTCCAGCATCACACCTACAACAACAGTTTAGACATGCCTCCACGGACTTCGGTCACATCTCCCAGTTGCAGTGCATGTATCCCAGTGGGGCATGTTTTTAGGAGTTTGGTGTTTTTCTATAGTTTATAGATGCAATTTATGCTAATTATGCCTGCCAAGGCATTGGACACAGTAATCCTGTACTTAGAAAGCTATTTATTAACTGTGACTCTTAAATTCTTTTGAGGGTACACAGATGCAGATTCAGTTATTTCAGGCCTAAGTTTCTTCTCCAAGATACCATGGGCTAGACTTGTCCCAGGCAAAAATGTGTGTCTTGACGTGACAGCTCTAGCAAGGCGGAGGTGAAAAGGAAGAAGCCAGCTTGCTCAGAAACACAGCTGACAGTATAATCGAACTGCCAACTGTGTAATACCCTTGCAGGAGAAATCAGTCTGTCGCAACTAAAGGTTTCCAAGGTTTCTCTTGAGCTAGTTATGAGGATAAGTTGTGTCTTAGGGGAATTATTCTGCCAGCTGGGCTAATTAACATCATAATTTGTTGTTTCATTAGCTACAACTTTCATGGGAAATGAGTGTGTTTCCTCCATAACAAGGAGAAAACATTTTACTTGTTTTTCTTTTTTCATGACACTGATGGGTATTTTCTGAAAACTTCATTGAAAGGGGATGAAAATGGTATTTAGAAAGCCACAGTTTTAATCTTGCTTTATTTTAAATGCTCTGTTACTCAGCATGCTTAGAACTGAGCATCAGTCCTGTCTGAACCCCTTTTCCACATCCTTCAATGCTTTCAAAACTGGGTGATGTCATTGAAGAGATTCCACTCATCAGTCTCCAAGAAGCATTTTGTACAGGGAAGGAGAAGTATGGCTCTTGATAGCACAAGATGTAGCCAAAATAGGGACTTTTTTTTTGGTCTTCCCATATGTCCACATCAAAAATGGAATTTTTGCCTGACTAATCGAGGAGTAAATACTGCAAAACTCTGGGTTGAAGTGTCCTGTAATCATTGTAGTCTCAATCATGGTACTCATGAGTGGACATAAGAATCCAGTTGTAGGCCTCTGCTCTTATTAGCTTGTATACTGGGAGACCTGAGTTCCTATTAGTTTCTGAAACTATTTAGCCTGTCAAGACAAGATGGTGATTGGATTCAAGGTTTTGGTAAGTTTTTGAAAAATACCAGATCTTGAGAATTTACCAGCAAAATTGTAGTGATGTCAGGAAGTCCTTACCACTGTCTGTTTGTGACTCAGATTGTCTCTGTATACGCTGCGTCTTTTGTTTGGAAAATCATCAACCCATTGACATGTTCTGGTGCAGGTTAGGTGACCTAGGAGAGCTCCAGTTAAATAATCTAATCCCTGATTCACTGGGAGTCATGTTCTGGTTGGCCGAACAATTAGTTGGCTTTTAAAATATCCGCTCAGCAGTGTGGTAGTCATGGCAGTGGACAGATGGAAACCGGTTTGCAACAGAAGAGTGGTTGGAGGTTGATTTTAAAGGGAGAGAAGAACTCCCATTCATCCCGAACTCCTGGTTGCCAGTAGACCAAGCAAATCTTAGTTGTGTAGAGCAGGAGCTATAGCGTGGAACTGCAGTATGAAATCTAAATCAGCGCTCGGTAAATAATTCATTCTTTGTTAAAGCCGCGGCGGAGGTGGCGAGCCCCTCAAGAGGCCAGTCTCCCGCACAGCATGTCTGCAACACGAAAGTTGGTTTCGCCCTGGCCGCTCCCAAAAGCCGAGGACACACCTGTTAATAGCTAGAGGCAAGGAGATTGGTTGGATGTAAAGAATGCACCTGCGCAGGGAGGGGTGAAGGACTACATGTAAGACGAGCCTTAGACACCCGCCGTCTCTTCTCAGTTCCAGTTTAAACAAGCAACATCGCTCTGGGCTGCGAAGAAAACCACGCATGTTTTAATCCTTTCCTTTTTTTTTTTTTAAATTTTGTTTTATTTTAGTAGCCTAACACAATTTAGAAGTGTGTTGTTTTTTCAGGTACAGTTATATTTTTGTCTTCGTTTGTTTCGTGTGAATTTCACTGCGAAAGCCTCTCGCTCCGAGTTCGTCTTTTCCAGGATGTGGAAAAAAAAAATGAAAACTCTTGGGCGCGCTCTCCTGATGATCGTTTCGACCTTTTTGTTACCCACTTGAAGGCTGATGATCTTTGTTTGGGAGAAGGTGGTTGTGCTTCCAGCACTGAAGTTGCTTGCGTGTGTGTGTGTTCATGGTCCTGGTAAGCCATAGTGTCCAGGTACTGTGGTAAAAGGTGATCTAACTAACATGAAGAACGACTTCTTTAACGCCTTTCCTAACTTGTTCATCAGTATTCTCCTCTCCACTCAACTTTCTGTAGGACTCTGTCCTCTTTTCTCTTCCTCCTTCTTTCCCCAGGTAGATTAAAGAGGGTTTTGTTATACGTATCAGGTTTTGTCTGCTCAGAGTTATGGGGGAGGGGAGAACAGCACATGAATTCAAACGTTCATTTTACAACTAGCCAAACCAGTCAGGGCAGGTAAAAGCAGAACTGAGAAATTGAATAGGGGGGAGCCAGTGGGGGGAAGGCTGGTTTCACTGGGATGTCACGGTGAGCTGGGAAAAACAGGTATCTTTGGAAAAGGTTAGTTGTGACTAAAATAAAATTATTATGAAATTTAAGAGAATGCCCTTGGAAGAGAATCCTTGCATTTCAAAGAGGATCCAGCTTCCGTGCTAATAGGAGCGATGTTTCTAACTACAAGTATGCTATCAGCTCCTTCTCAATTTCTGTGTAATGACTGCCATTTTTCAATTAATTTTTACATTAACTGGCATTTTAATGCATTCTATTGCAATTCAAAATGCCCAGCCCTCTAGTTTTAGTTTCTCTACTACTTTTGGGGCCAAAATTGCTTCCTCAGAGGGGGTGCTGGCAGTGAAGGAAACAGATTTGGGATTTTCCAAACAGCACCTCTTTTTAAACAAAGTGGAAGTCAAGGAAAGATCTCGTTCTGCTTTAGTCATTGGTTTCCGCTCGTGGCATGGAGGAGCCATTTTGGGTTCGTTTTGTTTATTCTCTTCTCACCTGAGGCTTTTTTTTGTGCATGACAAAATGAGCATAATTAAGTCTTCTCCTCGCTCTCGTGCTAGTTCACTCTCGTTGCGGAGCTACCTGTGCCAGCCGCGACTAGCCTTTACTTGCACCGGGTGGTTGGACACCAAAGAGACAGAAGACAAAACAAAGTGGTTTGCTTCATTTTTGAAGTGTGAAGTCTAGTTGTGGGTTGGATGCAATAGCTGTGCTGCTTTCTCAGACGGGAAGATCGAGGTACCTACAAAGCCCCTTCTCGTCTTTTACAATTTGGTTGGCAGCTGGTAGATGTGATAATTTTGGATGAGGGGAAAGAGGTGTTTTGTAAGCAAGCAGGCTTCTTGTATAATTCATCTGCCCAGATTCAGGAAGAGACACCGGGCTTTGTAGACACTGAGGGAGTCAGCAGAAAGTGTTTGCTCACTCAGTCCCTCCACCCCTTTAGTAAAACAGCCTTCTAGAAAGTTCTGCGAGGCACAAAGCTTGAAATAATTTTGCCTTTCAGCCAAAATAAGTTCAGAATATTGAACTTTTCAGAAATAAGGAGGCAAAGCTTGTCCCGATCTAAATGCTGTTTGATTTATTTCGCTTCAAAGAAGTCTTTAATAGCTCTTTTCTGACAAATTTTGTCAGGAATGGATGAAATATTGTAGTTTATTTACCCCCTCATGTTCAGTGAGGTTAATTATTGATTAATTTTTTTTATTGATATTTTCTCCTTGTAAATGCAAGCGTTTGAATTCAGCTGACTTAACTTTTATTTGAAAAAGCAAGGATCTAAATATTATTTTGCTTTATTCTAGACTCCTCTGTGACAGAAGAGTAGTCTATGCTTGCTTCAATCCCAGACAACAGCACTAATACCAGAAAACTGTGTGCCGTTCTATCTTTACACAAATATCAAAATACTCAAGTCAGCTAAAAGGTTTTATCAGCAGGGCTAAACATTTAATTTTGACTTTGCAAAATCTGGAATGGTCTCTGTCTTTTTAATCGATTTTGATACCTTTTTTTAATGTGAGCTGATGTTGCAGCTTGCAAACGTGGGTGTCTGAAGTTAAGTGCCCACACAGAGCTGGAGGTGTTACCTGACAAGAGGTTTGAAAGTACCTTTGCTGTGTGGGTGTCTAAATCGCTCTCAAAATCCAGGAGTTTATTGAATTGTTATTACAAATTAGTGTGGAGTGCGAATTTGGGCTGTTAAAAGGCACTCTGATATACGGGCAGCTAAATTCGGGCAACCAAAATGTGACGGAATTCTAGAAAATCATGTGAATGCCAGGATTTTGGAAACTGGCAGCTGAACACTGAGTTCTGCCTCCTCTCCCCATTCTGCACAAGCAGCGATGACCCCATTGAAGGTGCAGGTATTCCACCGTGAATTAACTTGCAGCAGTAGTCACGAACATGACCTTGGCTACAGGAAAGCCAGCATTCGGAACTTTAAAATCTGGCATCTTACAGAAGTCACTGAGAGCTGGGGGTGACCAGGATGGGACTCTAAATGCCAGATACAGTGGTGATGTTCAGTATTTCAAATGGACCAGGGGCTAAATTATTCTGAGGGCTGCAGCATGGAGCCTGCCCCTGTGTAACACAAACTGAAACGTCCATGCAGTGAATGAGCTCGAAGGAGTGTGAGTGAGTCCCGAAAGTGACCTGGTGACACACTTTTACTGATGTGTATTGCTGTATAAAAATTGAGTAGTATTTTGTTATTTCAGAAAGGTAAGAAAAATCCTCCCTGAGACAATACTTTTAATTTAATCAGACCATAAATCAATGAAAGGGCACGTGAAAATCTGTGCCAGTTAATGACAGTGTTTGGAAAATGTTTTAATATGATATTCAGAAAAGTTTAAAAATTCTCCTAAGCTTCCCCTATTTTGTGATGTTTACTTATGTAGGAAATAGGGTTTTCTTAGCGTCCTTAGTCTAAAAAGCACGGAGGAAGGCTGGTAATTTTATGCATTTCTACTAAAAAGGCACATAATGAGATTTAGAATTACAGAAGTGCCAACTGGACATAAAATACACGTGCAATAAGATGTTCATCTGTTACACATTTTGTTTGCAAAACAAATTCATTCGAACGTTCCTGCCGTATTTTGGGTAGGGGAAAGTGACCCAAGGAAATTACAGTTTGCAACTGGGATGCATGTTTCACTTTAATTAGTGTTTTTTGTTTTTTGGGGTTTTTTTGTTTTTTTTTTTTTTTTTAAATGGCTCTGTCAGTAGAGTGAGATAAGTCAGTTTTAGGGTCTTTTATTTCATCTTAGGTTGTGGCTGAAGTAATCACGAATCAGTAAGCGGTCTGAACTCTAAAACACAACTTAGTTTGCACTGATGCTTTTAGGCTTTCAAGTAAGCCTGTCTGTCCTTTCAAACTCCAGGTATAGCATTTATCTGATGGAGCCCGAAGATATAAAGGCTTAAGTTTCACATGCTTTGTTCTTTTCACCGTGGTTGACTATTGATTAAGGCTCAGCCCTGCAGGTTAACTAACAAGTTTTTTTTTTTCCCACCCATTGGAGCTGCATTCTTTTTCAGACCTGCAGCTACCTGGGTAAAAATGGGCACCTCTGTTTTCCCACTGGCAGGATAATTGATACCCAATTGTTTTAAGGCTGCTGGAACTTTGTCCTTGTACTTGGGAAGTGAGTGGGGGAGGCAGGTAAGGAAGTAGAAGAGGGGAGGAGAAAGAAAGGTAATATAGGTACAAAGCTAATTACTAGTGCTGGTTAAAAAAAAAGTGGGGGTGGAGTTCATTTAAGTTCCTTGTTTTCCACTCCTCTTCAGTCATTCTTTCATTTTTTCTCAAGGCCTGAACATTGGTAATAACGGTGATGATTAACTAAATGAAGTCGGTAACCTGGGCGACCATTGAGGTGGTTTTATATTTCATGGGTACCGAATAGCCAGAGAAAAGCACAGTATTGAGGAGTCGGGAAAATGAGATGGGGTGTTTGGGGTTTTTTGCATTGTGTTTTTTATTTTTACTTTGCATTTTGTGCCTTGATGTTTCACAACGGTAAGGTTATAACCGCCTTCTCCCATGTCTCCCTTCTTCTGTGTTTTTCACTCCTTCTCTTCTTCAGTTGCCACTTTTGAAAGATTCTGTATATGACTGAAGTATGGTTTTCCCATTTGCTGGCCTATATGTAAAATACCCTCTTGAGGAGAGTAAAAGAGGTGAAAGGAAGGATTTATTTATTTCTCAATGTATTGGGTATATGCTAGATTAATTGGCTTGGAGATTTTGTTTGTTATGATGTATCTCAGACTTGTCCTGATTCTCCTATAACAACTGTTAGTTTCTCCAGAAAAAGCATTTAATTGCTTTTAATTGTTTGCTATGGCCACACCTGCATTGAGTGCACTAAAAGCAAGTGCCATCTGCGGAACCAGAAATCCTCCTAATTCTCAGGCCTCTGGTGGGCATGAATTGTGTATTTCTCTGGCAGTGGTGATGTAAGCAAAAAAATTTATGCGTTTTCTAGGTATTAGTCACTCAAAACACTTTAAAATGAGCTGAAATTGTTTATTGATACAATGGGAAGTAAGCATTTCTAACAAACGCTTTTTATTTGCTGAACCAGATAGAAACAAACACGTGGGATTTAGTATTAAAAACCCCAAAAGATCTAGAATTACTGTTGGATGTGAGATGAGGATTCCTCTGAGAAATGTGTGCTTCCATTTGACTTGTCTTCATGCAGGTTGAGGTGGTTAACAGAACCCATAATTCATTTGTATAGTACGCCATGATTTTTGGGGGGTTCTGTGCCTTGGTCATTGCTAGCAGGTGGCTATGGTACGTTGATTATGTAGTATTGGCTTTGTCTCCGAGTAACCTTCTTGGGGATCACTGAGGAAAACATTCCTTGCTTTGTGAAATTCTTGGCAGCTCCTGCAGTAGAGAGAAAGTATTGTGAAAGTTTTTCCATCCTGTGTACGTAGATGCACATGCTAAAGTGAAGATCAACGTGTATTTCTCAAACAGAATGTTGCACAAATACTGTTTAGGCTAATTTTTGTAAAATTGTTTTCCTAACTCATACTAGTTGATATTAATCTTTTGAAGTACCCACTACTCCACATACTAAACCTATGATAAAAAAAATAGACGTTAATTTTCTGCTCTCAGTTTTATGACAAAAAGAGCTATAAACTCAACTTTATTTGGTATCGTAGGTGTATCACATCTCAGCAGAGTTCAAGGTTTGGTGTTAGTCATTTGCCTACTAATATAAGTACAAAATGGCCACATATTTCTATGTAAGTTTTCCTTGAATTCACTGCCTGTAATTCGCTTCTGAAACATCTTGTTTTATATAAAAAGTGTCTCCTGTGGGACTAGTGGGAAAATAAGTTAAACAGGTGCAGTACTGTGCAGAAGGTGACACAGAGGCTCTTTCTCTTGTGCTGTGATCTGTTATTGGCAGCAGCTTGGTAAATAAAGCAGATTATTATTATTATTATTGACTAGCTCTAAAAGAGTTCCAGAAAGGGCCCTGTGAAGGACTTAGGTCTTCGTGGAAACTAGTTCACAGTTTTTCGTCTGTTACAATGTTAGATTTTTGTTCTTCCCCTCAAACGACATCGTTGTCATTGCACAGTGATGATGGACAGGCCGTAAGTGACACGAAGTTTTGAAAAGAAAATTCACCAGCCGTTGTCGGGTTCTGTAATGATTAACACAACAGCCAGGCGCAAGGGCTGTTTATCAGAACCGCGTTATGCAGCTAAGAAATACGTGCCTTTTGTACTGACTGCGTCGGCATTTCCCTGCTTCGATAGGGGGGTTGTTTCTCTTTTGCTTTGTGGTGGGTTTTTTGGTTTGGTTGTTTGTTTAACTCCAGAGGCAGGTTCTGCTGGTTGACTTAATCTTCAGGTATTTAGGTCTCCGAACAAGGCCTTAAGGAGTGACTGTTGAAGCTCTGACTGGAAGTCAGTGTAGCACTGGGATGCAGTTTGGATACCTTTGTGAAGGTGGTGTTTTTAACTCATTTGGCAGCTTGACCTATGGTGTGCTAACCACACTCTCTTAATACACCAGTACAAGTCCATATTTTCACTGGAAACAGATTTGGAGGACATTGCAAAGAACAGGGTTAATGCAAGGGTTCTCAGGACCCTAGGGCAGCCCAAATGCATAGGAATCTTCCCAGAAGAGTTCTTCCAGGAAGGACTGGATGACTTCGCAGATCTGCTCTGGCTTCTAATTGCATAATACTAGAGTATTGTCTTTTCATAGTAATACACTGTGAGTCAAATCCTGCCCTTGGCAGGTATACCTGACACGGCAATGACTTGCATTTTGTATTGTGGCTAGCTGGGGGGAACGGAGGCAGAATGTCCTTGGCCCAAACCTTTTCACCCAGTCGTACCACATTAAGTATTCTGATGTCTGGAATAAGCCCATTGTGTGGAGACTGCACATGGCCACCTAGCATGCAGTCTACAGAGAGACCCTGGGCAAAATGAATGCATTGTAAAAATTGTCAGTGGAGAGCATGGTATGTTAGGAAAAGGATTTTAATTAAAAATACCCTTTTGCCATTCTTATAAGGAGATGTATGATATTGAATAATGGACTGAGGTCTTTCACCTTTCTGCAGTGAATTCAATCTAGACCTGTCCTTTTTTTTTCTTTCTCTCAGCCTGTGTGAAGGGAATTGGTTGATCCAATTTAATTTCTTTCAGAACAGGTGTATTTTGTAACAGCTCACCCCCTCATAGCTTACTTAGCCTTTTGTTTGCAATTGCAAAAGGCAAGGTAAGAAGTGAAGGAGCTTTAAATTAAGGTGGAGAACTATGTTTCTCTCCAGGTCATTAGAGAACGCCCTGAACACCTGGGCTGAGAGTTACCAACAGGCTATGCCTGGCTTGTGCAGTACTGACGAAAAATGGCCGTTGCCCCCTTCGTGTACCTTGTGGGTTTTTTTTGCAATGAACCCAGCCAATGTACTCACCTTCCAAGCAGCGTTAGTAGAAGGAAGGGTATTTCTAGTGAGAGCTAGAGTTAAGCTTAGAGCAAATTTGACCTCAAGGGTTTTCCTCTGTCACAAAATGTGTCAAAGTCAGAAGGATGAAAGACTTAAAGGAAAAGGCCCTAAAAAACCTCCTCATTTCCTATCCCTTTTGCCTTTCCCTTTTGCCTACACCTATTTCAGAAAGAACTGATGCTTTCTTTTCCTAGTGAAATTCCTCTTTATTTTAAGTGTTCTCCACCTCTGGTGAACAGGAGGGATATGAGAGGTGGTGTGATACTGCTCGCCAGGTACCAGTGTACTGTTTTGTACCTTATGGACACAGAAAGAGGTGTCTTGTTGAATATCTTGGAAAGAGTTGGATTTTATACCTTTTTAGCATTAGTTTCTGGCATTTATGTATACATGTTTTGGCTTGAACATGTGCCTGGGTCAGGACAACAGCTGTGAAATTGTGGAAAGTTTCCAGTAGTAAGAGAGTGGCTCAGGGAACAATCCACTGAGACCCAGGAGGGGCAGGATTGCTGCTGAATGCCTTGGGGCTGTGATCTGTTAGACTACAATTCTGAGACAGATTTTTTTTTTTTTTCCTCATGCTCATAAAAGTAGGAGATGTCACCTTCTAGATGGGCCACAGATGAAAATACTTTGCATCAGGCTGAGGTGCTCCTGCACCAGTGGAAAAGAGCAGGATCATGCCAACACCTGTTCCTGCTGGTTCCCAGTACATCAGAAATTAAATGGTGATTGCCTTGAATTGCCCTTATGGTACCTTTGAAATGTCGTCAGAAATACTAGGTCATAGAAAATTTAGTTTGGGTTGGGCTGATAAATGTAATCTACTCTGATCTAAAGCTAGATCTGGTAGCTCAGAGCCTTTCCCAGTCAGGTTCAGAAAATCAGCAAGGATGCAGGTTTCACAGCCTCTCCTCTTGCGCTAGGTCTGACAGTCTGTGACACACACAGCTTCTCTCCATTCCATATCATGAGAAGGTGGGGTAATGCCAGTGCACTTGAATGCTCATGTGAAATATTTATGCATTTTTCCATTTGCATTCACCATTTTTAAGTGAGAAAGTAGTTTCCTGGCAGCTTTCTAAGGCTAGTGTTGTATGAAACGTTAAGATTAAGCAAAGGCCCTTTTATCAGCTGAAGAGGATACTTAAAAGAAGCCCTCTATGTTCTCTATAAGCACTGACATCTCAGTATTTTCTGCTCCAAATTCAAGGGAGAAACATTCCCTTGTCCACCTCAATTGTAGGACAAACTACACCTACACAGCAGCTTCCATTTGCAGCAAAGACAATTACATGTTTGTGTTTGAGGGCAGAACTAGATTGATAAATTCAAATAGACGATTCCCACGCTCACTCCAGAGTGATGGGATATATCATATTATAGTGCATATTCAAGGGACTGAGTTGCATGACTTCAGACAAATCTATGGAAAGGTTTTTGAAGAAGTGGCTTATGTGGAACAGCATCTTTTGCTGTAAGTCTGTAGCGTAATCAGTCTTGGTTTGGCAGCTCTTGGATCAAAGTCAGAACCAAGGAGCCAGAAAAAGCCTTTTTTGTTACTTGACAGTGGAAGGGACAGCAAGGGTTCAAGGGTGGCAACAAACTCGTATCTATTCTGAAACCCCCTCAAAATATCTTCTTCACACAGCCATAAAACTCTACCAACAGACAGGAGAGCAGAATCCACAGTTGTAACTTCCCAGTGTGGTTCTGCACTGCTGAATGGACTTTCCCATCAATGGTCTGGTTTCATTCGTTAGGAGTTTCAGGTCTGACAATCCAGGTCTATTTACATGTGTTCATCACCTTCAGCCTCTAAGAAATTAATGAAAATTCAGCTCTTTAACCTCCAGTATTGATGGCAAGTAGCAAGGAGTCATTTCTCAAGGAATGAAAGACATGTTGTTCGTGCAATTAAAATACTGACATGTCAGTGACAAGGGACACTAGCAGAGAAAGTCTTGTTATTATACTAACTTAATCTGGGTCACTAACTGAGACTTTGCATGATATGGTTCTGGTAGATGAAAATATCTACTTTTAGTGCACCTACCTTATTTGAAAAACATCTGTAAGGTGGTTTGGGGGGCTTTTTTGGTGTTATTTGGAAAAGAAAATCCCCGTACTACAAAGAGACATCACAGCCAAGAAAGAGGGGAGAAAAAAGCCATGAAGCCCTCTAAAATACATCTTGAGGCAACAGAAGGAACTTAAACTTCTGGCTACTTCACTGTTGCATCAATATGGCAGCAAAGAAAAAGGCTCACAAACCTCGCCCTAGCAAGACATGGGCTTCAGGCAAAAAGGGTAGAAGTAGCTAGGATATTAGCTTATTCTCTAAATTGTTACTGTCAGTTGACTAATATTTCCTGTCAGGTGTGTTTTTTGTTCTATATTTTCTTTTTTTCCCTAACATTTCTTCTCTAATGACAACTAAGCATCATGGAACTTTCGTAAACCATGGTCATTCTAGGAAATTATTATTATCCGTATCAAATGGATAACAGATCGGTTGCTATGTATCAAAACAGAGTTTAACACAGCCTGGGGTTTTATTGTTTAGAAAGTCTCCATTCTACCTACTTTTATTTCAGCGACAGCTATCACATCTAACATGTAGGGTACTTTAGACAACGAGCTATTGTCTAATTCCCCTTCTTGTTGCCTTTCTTTATTCCCTGTCATTGATGTTGAAAAGGCCCTTTTCTGTTGTAACAGTGAAGTGGAGCGTATTTTTTTTTTGCAGTGGTCCACAGCTGTTTTGCAGAATGTCAGCCTGAAATGGAGGTAGGGGACTGTATTTGCATTCAAATGCCATTGCAAAGGCGTTTACAAGACTTTAAAAGATGTCTGGGGCAGCCTCGTGGAAGAGTATAACTTCTTTACCTTAAATTTGACTGGAATTTCTCTTATGTGCATTTTGAAGAGGTATTAAATGGTATGTAGTGTAGGGACCCACCTAAACTATCAGGTAATGTACATAATGACAGGACAAATGTAGGTATCAAACTGGGACGGGATTTACTTGCAGCAATGACTTTATATGGTGTTTTTCCCCATTTTCTTCTAACTATTTTTCACCTTATTTTCACCATCTTAATACTGAATGCAGTCCTGCTGTTCAAATGGTTACTGTGCTGCCCAGCAGTCAGGAATGCACTGCAGTTTTGAAATCATCCGTGCAAGCAGTAAGGGTTTTTTTGTTCTTGTTGCCTTTGCAAATTAAAACACTTTATTCAGGAATTTAGCCTTTCTTACCTGGAGTTATCTGGAACCAAACAAAAATTTCTCTTCCCCGACTTTTGGCTGCAACTTTTTTAATCCCTAAATGCTTGGAGGTCATTTTATTGTTGTACCCTACCACTAAGCAGAATGGTGTGGGTTCGGATAATAAACTGCAACTCCTCCTCTAAAGGAGGAAACGGGTGGAGGGAGAGAATGACAAACACCATACCGTAGCCACTGGGTTGTGGAAGGTTTATCTATCAGCAGGGCCTGGCAAACAGTGATTTCCAATGGGTTTCAGAATGCACTGGGAACTGTGTTTGTCAGGTTGCAAGTCTTTTCAAGGGTATTAAATATCAATAGAAAGTGTCTTTGTGGTGAGCAAATTGTAGTAATTTGTTTAGTTGCTCTAGAGCTGTTTGGAGGACTAGGGATATTTTTTAATATGAGTCAATACTGGAAGAAAAGAAAAAAAAATCTTGTGAACACTAAGAGGTGATGTGAAGAGTAAGAGGCTCCAAACATTCTTAGCATTTATATATTCCCAGTTTCTCTGTAGTAGCTATGCTCTGCAAGATCTTTGGACTCCCCAGATACAAAGCTGATTAAAAGGTGACTGAAAGAATCAGCAAATATGAACTGCCTAAGAAAAACATAGGTAAAGCTTAAATGGTTGGAGGTACTGGAAGAAAGGTAAGAGTTACACCCCTAAGTCTGCAAACCTATGTTGCTGCCTGGATTTTTGCATTTCCCCACGTTTTTAATTTGCAGCAGCAGATAGGGCATCAAGTTGGCTGTAATAGCCATACCTCACATACCACCTCGTTACATCTTTCAGTTCATAATCATGTTTTATTAGGTGTAAATATAAATAAGACCACTTACTGGTAAGTGTCAATTCTGAAGGTGCGTGGGGGGGATGGTGGGAAGAGGCAGGACTATGTGACCTGTACAAATATTTCTGGGATAACTTTTCAGAACGTTGTTGCTTCTGCCTCTCCCAGATGAGAATTTCTGAAATCACAGAGGGACAGCTGCAGGTAGTATTCTTCCCCCTCCTCCCCACCCAGCCTCTGGGGTTTTTTTTCTACTCCAAATAGTCAGGCTTTCTAGCTTGTGGTGTATCTGCTGTTGGTAGACCATGATCCGGAGATGCCATTACCATCTTACTGGGCAGCATTGGATGTCTTCTGTTTTTCTAATACTGCCTGGTAATGATGATTATGGTGTTTCGTGTACAACGTGGAAAAGTTCAACAGCGCATTTGGAAACAGAAGTTAGTGGCCAATAGAGAAATCCATGCTTGACTGTCAAATCGCCCAAGCATACGTAAATTTAAAATGAAATGCTTTGGGTTCTAGAGTGAAGGGAAAAAGCAAATATAAGAAAATCTTGTCCGTATTCTAGAATGGTAATGTTGGAATGATCCTGTGCAGAATATGGAACAGAGTACACTTTTGATACTGCAACATTCCAATGAAAACGTGAAGGTTTGTAGCGGTAAGATGAACGTAGGTAATTTACTTTTAAACAATGGTAGCTTTCCAGAGAATGAAAGTAAACATTTTATTGAAATGTAGCATTTGAGTGCTCTTGTTCACAGTTTTATCTCAAAATCAGAATGTTGTTTTCAAGGAAATACAAGGTAATTTAAGAACTAGACTGCCGGAATCAAAAGTGGAGTTTACTTTTTCAGCTTTGCTATTGTCACTTACTCTTTCCTTTTCACAGCAATTCCTCTAGACTTCTCCAGTACAATGTTCTAATAGCAAAGCAATTTGTTTTAAAACTTTGACCTTTTATGTAATGTATGCATTTTAAAGTTTATACAGATACACTTTTTCCATCCATTTGTCACTTTGAGGGGGGAGGGTGGGAAGAGAGAGAGCAAGCGAGACTTAACTCCCGGTCTCTTTGATTGTTTTCATTACTTTAGTGGATTAATATTGTAAGACACTTACAAATATTATGGGCATGATTCTTATTTTATGAGGTTTCTTTCCCTAAAAAAAAAGTTAAAGTCACCTTGAAAGAACTAACTCAGTCCTAAAGGAACTTAGAAGTGAGAATGTCGTCTTAAAGGGTTCATGGAGGCTTTTTGTTCTCTGCTGAGAATTAAAACAATACAGAAGTTATATTCCCAGTCATTAGATACTAAAGGTACTGTAAATAATGATTTATAAAGGCTAGCATTGAGGAAGCATGTGACTGCTGTTAGATGTTTTTATCTGACACAGGGCTCCATGGGCAGGTGTTTCAGTGTACCTGGCAGGTGTTAAGCACCAAAACGTAACAATAGCAGCATCCTACCCCCTACCCTCCTCATCCCACCCTCCCCCCCAGGATCTCTTACTGATATATGACGTGCTGGGGTTTTTAATTACGTGCATTGAGAAGGTTGTTTCCTTGAACCCTATTCTGAAGTGCCAAGGGAAGGATTCGCTGAAGTGTAGCTTGGATGAAATGTGTTGCTTTACAGTTTGATAGAAGGGTTGTATATACACCATGTGAAATACTGTGCTGGATCCACAAAGGCTTATGACTACCTCATGGCTACAATAAATATTACATGCAGTATAACGTTACCCACACAGTATAGCTCAGATCAGAGCACCCTTAAGCTATCACACAGTGAGAGGCCATTACTACCCCGAGAGATAAGGCTAACAATAAGGGGTGAAGAAAGGAGGATGAAGCAAATCATGCTGCCTACCTCCTGGGTGATGTGGCAGTCAGAAACCTGGAATTCTTAGAGTAGCAGCCCCTCTTAGAATGGCACAGAGCTCTTACATGGAGAAATGCTCAAGGTTGAGAAGCATGTGCTAGATTTTTACCTTCTCAGCTGCATGACGTGCTTCAGCAAACATCCCCTTCTTCTGAAAAAAAAGAAACCCAGAAAACAAAGCAGATATATACCTTTTATTTTTATCATTAGTGTTCACTATGCTTAACTACATTACTGTCTAACAACTGTACACTTAATTCTCCTGTCACTTTTATTTAAGACCCAGATTTGTCTGCATCCCTTAAACTAAAGCAACTACAATAAAGTATTTCTTGCAAAAGCAACCAACTGCGTTAAATCCTAGGCCACCTTTGTCAGTTTTTTGTGCCACCCTTTGTACTGTCCTCTTTACATACCAGTGTTCAGTTTGTCTTTTTAACTGGTTGGAAAGACTTTAATCCGTATTTTTGGGAATTGAAAGGGAGGAGGGAGTGAGGAAGCCACAAAACATAACACAAGAAATCTTACTGCTTTTACATCATGTTGAAACAGAACTCAGCCTTATGTTTCTTAGATCGTTATTAAATCAACTTTTTATACCATCTTTGTCTCCTGAAATCCACCATGATTTTCAAACTATCCTTTAATATCAAATGTCTTCCTTCTGCCCAACACATAGTTGGTAAATTATTTACACACCCAGTGATGTAAGGCAATCTTTCTCCAGCCATTTCTGTTAGTTTTTGTGGAACACTGACATCCTGAAGAATTAATAGATGCTTCATTCCTCCAACTGCTGGACAGACTATGGTCCTCTGTGGGCATCTTACTAGACAGTGCTGGATTTTTTGGATCTACTCTAACACTGTCTGGTAACGATGTTTAAAGGGTGAACCAAACAACAACATGCATCAGGAGGAGCTCTCAGAGAAAGAGATTGTGCCACAATTTAGGTCAAAGTGGAACATTTGGACAAGAGGGTAAGGATGATGTTAACCAGTATTTTTAGATATAGCAAATGGCTATGATCATAAATAACTTCCAACAAAAACTTGCTGAAAACCACTTTGGTAGGTGCTACTGAACCTTGATGTTGCTGTGAAGGGGGTGAGACAGGACATGTCAGCCCTAACACAGAAAACGTGTGTCTTCTCAGAGGCACAGCGATGCTTTCTTCTCTCCAAACAGTGGTTAGAGCTGTGATGCATTTGCATGGCACGGCCCTTGTCCGGGAGGCTGAAAGGTTTGCTTGCCTGTGAACGGTGCTTAGGGCAGGATACTGATTGTAAAGGTCATTCTTCCCAATTACAGTTCAATTATACCTCCATGGTTGAACAGCCTATGAACTTTCAACCTTATAACCTGCTGTGTTATAGGCTGTGCTTTCAGCTTATAGAACAGGTGGGTTAATCGCTCCGATTGTTCTGTTAAGAAACAAAGGAATTTATACCCAGGCAAGGAACTACCACCGAATGCCTACCCTGCTCTACCTAAGCAAGTGGAGAAACACGAAGAGCTGCCACCTCACAAGGATTCACTCTAACTGTGCAGCAACACACGTAGAAGCACACCATTGCACTGAGCCTGAGGATTCATGAGGTTTGGATTAGAAGCTGGGACTCCTTAAGGAAATAATGACTTACCTCAAATGACAGAGAGCTCAAATTCAAACAAGTTTCCTGGGGTGACAGAGAAGCAAGTGCTTGAGGAGACCTCTTATTACTGTAAGAGTATTATGTAAGTGACCTATCACATCACATTTGACTATAACTGTAAGAAAGAGTATTATCTAAGTGACCTATCACATCACATTTGAGACACCAACCACCCGTTTAAAGCACAAGTTTCAGCTCTGTTAGTGTTAACATTGCTTGCTGTGTTAAAAACCTGATTCTGGGATCACTCACATATCTAAAACAAAGTACATATTTGCAGCCCAATTTGAGGACTAAACTAAGTGGAAGTCTTGCCCTCCTCTAGAAACATTTACTGCCTCCGGCCTGAACTGCACGTACATATTCAGGGCCAGTCTTTGCTTACCCTGCAGATCCTTCCCTGGTCCTTGACAGATCCATCCAAGTCAGTATTTTGCAGACAACCTGGTCTGGCTGTAGAGGATAAGAGTTCGTGTCAACATTCATTAGCAGTCCACTACACAAGCTGAGATCCATCCTTACATGAGCAGTGTTCATACAGCCTGCGCTTGTCAAAGACCGCAGCATTTTAGCGCTCTTGGGATCTAACTTGAGCGCTGTTGAATATTCAGCGTTGTACCTGTTGGTTTTATGTCTGTGAGAAATAGGAGGCGATGCACTCTGACCACACACACCTCACCCCAGACCTGTAAATGGATTCCAAGTACTGGTTCGTGTTTGAATCACAGTGCCAAAACATTTTCCAGTTAACCCCCTCCCTCACTCCAAAACAGAACTGGTGTAGCAACACAGTGGCACACAAGCAAATTCTGCATTCTCTGCCTTTGTCACTGGAAATCTCTACGTGGGTTTTTTCAACACTTTCCAGTAAGCTGGGCATATGATTCCTTGCCAAAACTGCTAGGTAATACGGGGACAAAAAGAAATGAACCGATTGGTACATAACTTAAACGTGTTTCCATACAATGTGAACGGCGTGAAAGGAGCTGACTGTGCCGTCTTTAACTCCACGGGTTGACTCACTGGAACCACCTCAGTGTTGTGTTTGCCCTTGCAGGTTGTAATTCTCAGGAAAACAAGAGGGAGAAGGAAGAAGCAGTTCTTTGGTGATTAGCTTCTGTGTTAATAAGTAACTGGCTCACATGGGACTGAGGAAATGGTGTGAAATTCGAGTGACTCTGCAAATTGGCTTTTAACAAGCATTTAAATAAGATGAATTGGAGCGCACACCTACCTCTCATCCATCTCTGCTTAAAACAAAGCATGGGTCCTAAGCTTGGATGGGGTTGAGTAAATAAAAAGGAAAATGAAGCCAAGAAGGTAACTCTAATTGGGCATCCATGGCAGGCATGGGAATGTCGCCTTAAAAAAACTAAATGGACACCAGGGAAATCTCCCCTCCCCCATGATGATGTATGCTTAGGAAGTGTCCATTCAATCTTGTCTCAGGGAAGGAGTTAGTCATGAGAGCCAGGGGCAGCCCAGAAAAATCCCCTTCTGCCTCAACATCTTTCTCTCCCTCCCCTTCTCCTACTGATTTTCATCTCACTCAGATCAGTTTCACAGGAGAGCAATTCCAGAGGCAGTGCTGATTCTTAGGATGGTTTAAGAGCTGACTGAGGCCTGGCCCGCATCATATTCCATGGTAGGAGAGTCTCAATGAGGAGAGTTCTAATATCGATGAGGGCGCAGTCCTTAGAGCGCAGCCGAGACGCGCATCCGGAGCCTTGCTGTGCTGCCGTTGGCGGAGCTGCACCAGACACGGTGAGCGACCTCACAGCAAGACGGATGCAGTGGACAGAGCTGTGGGTAAGTTAAGTTCTTTACAATTTTTTGAACCTCACATACCAGTGAACTGGAAACGGTTGTGTTTTCATAATTGTACTGCCTCATAATCAGCAAGTATTTCAAGTTAAATATTTACTGGTTATTGCTTTGTCTAAGGGAGAGGCCCTCAGCCTTTCCCTGCCCTATCTTTTTAGTCCTGGATCTGGAGAAAGTCCTTTAATGTTGGTTTCCTGTAGCCTGAGTGCCTGCTGATTGCTGTCTTACCAGGCAAAGTTAGATCTAGCTATTTTTGTCTAATACTGTCTGGTAATGCCGTCAATCGCATTGGCAAAAATCTTCGTCCTGACAGAAATATGGAGGAAAAAAGCTTGCCTTTATCAGAAGAAGCAACCAAGTCTGATGTCTGGGCCTTCTCACTGGAGTTTGGGCTCTTGTTGAAAGCTTATTCAAGTGCACTGGCTCTGTGTCTGTCTTCTTAACACCCAAACATGTACTGTAACGCTTCCAGAGAAGAAAAGAGAGATAAGAAAAGTCACGTACAAGCTTGCCTGTCCATAAGATGTACCTAGGTCAGGAGATGCTTTCTGAACTTGCTTCCCAAGCAACTAGACCCCTGTACTCACCATCTGTATGTTAGTAACTTTTGGTCCTATTGTCAGACTTTCCTGAAATTTGATGTGCAGATATAAGAGCTTTGAGAAAGACATCATAAAACCAGATCAGGTAAGTGGAGACCATCACTGCTGCCAGTGATGGTAAGACTGCAGAGCAACCATGGCTGAAGACTCCCAGTGTCGCAGCATAGGAAATTGATAGTTTCCAAATCTTAATATCTTCATTGTAACGAGTTACTTCTGTACTCAATACAGAAAACACTTTAAGAGAATTTTTCTGGGTAATCTTGGACCATTTAGTCATCTGAGGTTTCTGTCAGTTTAAGTAGCTGCTTCTGTTTGGAAATGATCTGTGAGCACAATTATTAATGAAAAAAAATATTAATGAGCAAAATTCAGCGATAGCTCAGTGCACCCAGTTACTACACTGCAACTTTGAATAAGGTCTGCTTTATTTTTACATGGACAGAAAAGTATTTTTAAGGGTATCTTATAAAAGAGTCTTCAAAGCCCTCAGTTCAGCAAATATTCCGTTTGAGATGAGATGTTGTTAGTCAAGATGTTGTTGTTATACAACTAGAAAGGTGACCTCCCTGAGAAGTGCTCCCATTTCCCACATGTGGCTACAAGCCTTTATCCTCCCCAGACTGAGAAGCAGCAGTGGCCTCTACCAGTTGCTGGATTCCTTAATACAGCCCCCCTGCCTGTGCGGTGTAACGGTGGTGAGAGGGAGTAGCATGAATTCCTGACCTCAGATGATGAGCATCCTGCGCCCCAAGGCAGGAGAATGAAGATAGCTTAGTTCTCCACATCAAGTCTCCTTAAATTGTCAGGAATTTCCCAGTTAGGAAATCACCTTGCCCAAAACTGCTCAGATGGTGAAGACGGTACCTATGTCCTGGTTAAGATGACTCATGCTGGCAAGTCTCATTTTGCAGGGTACGGATCATATTCTTTTTCCTGTTTTATGGAAACTGGCAACTTCTTTTGGTACATTGCAGTGTCTCACGCAGGTATAATTGCTACATTTTCTACTTCTACCTGTGCTATCCCTGACCTGCAACCATCGGATGCCTTGTTTTCCTTTCCTCTATGTGCCTCTCTCTGTCCAACATTTACCCTTTGGATTTCACAGAAGCTACAGTCTCTTATTGGAAGCACCACTGGTTCTATTTCTGTCTTCATGAGACGCTCAACATGATGTTCAAGGGGTTTTTTGGAGTTATGGTGTTTCCTGAAATGAAACCTATTTGAACTTTCAGCACCACTACCCCTTACTAATTACCTTTAAAAGAAGTGAAAACAAGAACTACATGCCTTTTGTTCAGATGTGTTCTTGAGTAGAAGGGTAATAAAAAAACCCCATGAATTGTCCTATGCAGTCAGTTTTAACGGGTAGGTATGTGTAAAACATTCTCAGAGACAGCTGAGGGATGAAGATACAACTCTAGTCCCTAATGCTGTGTTCACATATTCCGTTACCAGCGGCTTACTGTAATTATTCTGATGAATATTCTACTGTCACTGTTTTAATCGCTAGAATCCACGCGTGTGGATAAACACAGATGTACAGATTGTCTTCTCTGCAGAAGTAGGAAGACCAGGTTTACAAGCTGCTATTGTATAGGTGCATTTTTATCTCTTACATGTTATCTGATGTGCTGTTTCACTGCCTTAGAGCTTACATTATTAATTTTAGGCATTTTAGCTGTATATTTAATAAAAGAGTTGAATTTCAACCCAGCTCTGAGTTGAATTTATTTTGAAGCAGTACAGATTTCTGTGTGTTTAACCCAAGTAAACAGTATTCCCCAAAGCTTGAATAATAATTCAGATTTAACAACCGAGTTTAATAATTCCTGTCCAAGAGCAGTAACTGCTGCTCAGTAGAGTTCTGTACGGAGATGCAGCCAGCTCCTCGGAGTGTTCTCCACTACTTTGGGTATGCTGTGGCACCGATACAGCCGCATGGCTGGTGTGCTCCAGGGCTCTGCTACTCCTGTGTTTGCTTCAGATGGGCTGTGTTGGACTAACACAGTTTATGACCAGCTTTTCCAAAGGGTTGCACCTCCGTGAAGCTGAACTGAGGTTCCAGATAATGCTGCTGAAGCAAACACTGGAACAAGCTGAGGAGACTTTTGACCTGAATACCCTCTTAGGAGCCTTGAACTAGCAAGGCAGAGAGCACCTTCACAAAGGGGGAGAGACCCTAAAACAAACCCCGCTCTGAAGAAAGCGGTGGCAAGGAAATACCACAGCATCTATTTCGGCACAACCACTGTTGATCTTTCTTTGATGGACAAGGGAACACTCTGGGTGGGTTATCTGAACTGAGTAGCAGAGAGTAGAAGGATGTATTGCTATCAGAATAGCCTGGGCTCGGACAAGGTGAAAACAGAAGCAATCCGTTTCTGCCACGCGTAATTACATCTCGCTTTGTTGATTGAAGACTTATCATAAGAGCGAGGCAAGTAGGAACCTTCCAGCTACTTGTAATATCTTCAGAAATACTCAAAAGGCTACAGATACTCCAAACAGAGTGCCTAGTACAGTCTCTGATTTCTAGGTACGGGCACAATCTCTTAATCCCCGCTTTCACTCTTGGTACCTAGCAGATTTTCATTTGGTTTTGGTAGCAAAACTTTGTAAGCAAATTATTATTATCAGGGCCAAAAGAAATGGGGCAAACTTTCATTTTCGTCTGCTTCCCTTTTATTAATCTTAGACTTAAAAGGTTTTGGTACTGAAAACTTTGAAAAGCAGTGAGAAATACTAGGTTTAAAGTTGTGAAAAGGAAATTTTTCAGACTTATTTGTGCCTCCAAAACCCTAAATCCCTTATTTCAACACGCTTAACATTCTGAGGTGATCACAGGTTCTCCTGAAGTTTAATATCCTTTTACCGGCCCGCAGCTTGTGATATGGCATACAAAAGCAGTTCTGAGGACTCTGTTGCACTAAACTTTACACACCAGTAACTGACGTACACACGTACATTCTGCATCATCAGGTGGCAGGCCGCGACGCCTTTGCATGATCACACACAACGTCAGAGTGGGGACAGCATTTTACCAAAACCAGCCCTCAAATACTTCCCGATTGCTTCCCTCCCTTAAGCCCAGAATTATTACTGACGCTTCTGACGGCTGCTTATGAGCACTAGGAAGGGTTTCAGAACCGGTTTTGTTTGCTATCATAGTGCTATATAATGATGTCACCGGTATTAATGGTGTTCCAGTGTGCTACAAACACTTCATACCCCCTGTAAGTATGATTAAAGCTCCGTCAATAGAAAGGATTGTTCTCAGTATGGCACAGATATTTGCATCTTCAGAATATCAGCCCTCAGTGTAGTGCAGAAGGCTGTTTAGATACTTAGGTGGTAGGGAAGAAAAATATAATTCCTAGCCCCTTGAGAAATATCTGCTTGGGAGAAGCTCTTTTCATATCCCCTTGTCGGTTTATTTTAGGCAAGGAAAGGTGGAGTCAACTCCCAAGGCAGCAAATTTAAGAAGCCCCTCCTGGCACAACCATTAGAATCTGAATGGATTCGAGGACAAAGTTCAAGACATTTAGACTCCAGAACCACAAACACATAACCATTTCGCTCAACGGAAGCGGATTTAAGTATTAAAACTGCTTAATGAATAATACACATTTCTACCCAACTATCTGCCTTTTTCAAGGGAATGACATTGCCTGAAACTGCTGTAAAAGCACACGGGAGCAAAACTACTTCTTGTGGCACTACCCTGGGACAGCACACAGCAAGCACGCTGCTGAGGATGGAGCCCTGAGGAGTGCCAAGCACCCCTGACTTCTGGGGGTTACCTGCCCAACTTCGCTGTCCCCTTCCGAGGCATCCCACTCACTTTTAAACACGATTGTAGCCACATGTCTTAATGGGGTTGGAAGAACCAGAAAGATCTGATATTTGATAAAGAATCTGTTTTAATTTTAGTGTCACGAATCACTTAATAGACAATGTTCAACCATTCCCGCCGTCCCTCCAATTGGGAGTGAAAGCCAGGGAGAGGCTAAGCAAACACTGAGGAGAAACAGCCTCATTTGGGTTGCTAATTTTATTTGCATACCAAACAGCACTTTAAACAAACCCATTTGGGGTTTTATTCCCTATCTGCTGTCTGTCTGTGAGCCAATCCTTTCAATAAAGCATACAGAGGGAGAGAAAAAGCCTCGAGTACCAGGGCAAAAAGGGAAACCTGAAATCAAAGTAGGATGAGTTAATAGCACCCATCTCTCCCAGCTTGCTTAGTTGTCTTTGGCCTTATCTCCTTTAGTACAGGTCCTAAAATCGGGGCGTTTTAGAACTGCTTGAGAACCTTGGAGCTGCCTATAAATACCCTTTAAAAAGTAACAAGCAGGAGATTAGGAAGGGTCACAGCTGACTGTGGTTGTATGGTGAACAAAGTGAAATAAGACAATAAGGCACAGCCTGTATTTAACTCCCCACCCTTCCCCCACCTCTTTTAAAAATTGTATTTCTCCTATAGCTGCAACTTAGAAGCTTCAGGCCATAGTGGGACTGCGAAACCTTCGATCCCCTACTCCATACCATTTGTCTGGATAAGGCTACGGGGGGAGTGGGGTGTGTTTCATTTTGGGGTCTTATTTTCAGTATTACACAAACTTGGCAGCTAAATAAATGGCAAGAGATTTACTCCCCCTTCTCTTCCCAGCCGTGTGTTCCCTCAGTCACTGCACTTTGCTGCCTCTTTAGAATCACAGAACGGTTTAGGTTGGAAGGGAAAGCCCCCCCATGGGCAGGGACACCTTCCACTAGACCAGGTTGCTCCAAGCCTCATCCAGCCTGGCCTGGAACACTTCCAGGGATGGGGCATCCACAACTGCTCCATATCAATGCCAGCATTTGTGGGTCCACACTCTAGACCAGAGCAGGAAAATAAAGCAGGCTGGGGAAATCGCCTGCTGCTCCCCAAAACACATCTTTCCTCCGGGCAGGAGGAGGAACCGTTACGCTGCGTTGGAGGAAGAGGCTGGGCACAAAGCAGGAGCGAGCCAGGAACCAGCACGCCGTGCCAAGGAATCAGGCAGGGCACCGAAGCCCCACCGCAAACGCCCAGGACCAGCTCCCTTGCCACATTTGCACAACAAACCAACACCGCAGCTCCAAGACACTACAGCAAGATATCAAACTGGTCAGACAGACCCATTTCTTACCTGGGAGCTCCTCGGCACTGTAAGAGCAGCTGCTGGCCACGTTCTGAGCGGAGCCCTCTTCCCCAGCCAGGTGACTCCCACTGCAAATTATGGGATAAGCAATTCCCTTCAGCTGTGAGCCCTTGGCACCCAGAGCCACAGCCTCCTTGCACGCCTCCGCGCTGGGCTTCAGCTCGCACCCACCTTCTGCCCCATATCCCACGTCTCTAAATGTGCCTGTTCCCTGGACTCCCAGGGCTTACTCTGATTCCCGTCCTAGAGCCAGCCCTAACTGGTGTCTGTAACGTAGAGGTTTTACATTCGCTTGTGGCTACAAAACTTAAAGCAGCTTTGCTTAAGCTCTCAAAATTCCAGCAACCAGGAGTTTGGGGTTTTTAACGCTTTGAAACCTTTTTATGGTTCCAGTCACAACTAAATCCTGGATGAAAGTTCCCCATGTGCAACGGCTCAGCATATATATGTTTTATGAGGTATATTTAGGGGGGTTCAGAGAAATGTGGGTGCAAGCCTGACATGTCCCTCACTCCCATTATTTCCAAGAATATCCCATTTTTTTTCCTGTTTATACCTCCAGTGGCTCTCTCTGATATACTGTTATTAAATTCAGCTACTTCTATTCACAGGTGCTATGGTCAAATCACCAAACCACCACTGATTCCAGAAATACTTACTTTTTGTTGCCAGTAAATGCTATAGATTCCACTTGAGAGGTCCACTGTGATTCTACCTGCATGCATGTGAACAGTTGTACCCATTTCTGTTTGTCCTGTGAGGTGCACATCCCTGCAGAAACAGAATCATAGAATCACGGAATGGTTTGGGTTGGAAAGGACCTTAAAGATCATCCAGTTCCAACCCCCCTGCCATGGGCAGGGACACCTTCCACTAGACCAGGTTGCTCCAAGCCTCATCCAGCCTGGCCTTGGACACTTCCAGGGATGGGGCAACCACAGCTTCTCTGGGCTGCTGTGAGATCCTATTTCTGTGGAAATGAAATGCAGAGCGCTGTAAGAGTCGATCTTGGTGAGGCCATTGAAGGCCAGAGCTGTAACCGTCAGACGCTTGGTGATACCCACCCAGCCCTTCAGGGAATTTTCATAAACCTGATAAATCAAAGACAGGTTCATCTGTCACCAAGCTATGCGGTTAGCCTGTACCTCCCCAGTAAGGGACAAGAATTTGGTGCAGGTAGCTGATGGAAACAGAAGCTGGCTCTGTCTGTAAAAAGCCAGCAAAATACTGAATGCTTTTTAAAAAAAGAATTTACAGGCTGCATCTGCATGTGGCCCAAAAATGTCTAGCCATTTCTTAAGTGAGCAGTCCACAACTATTCCAGGCTGACGTTGTCAGAATCACAACGAACTTTTATTGCTGATTAGTGACCAAGTGAAGCGAGGGTCTCTTCAGCCTAGCCTACAGTGTCCTGTTACAAGGAATGGAACTGGTAGGTGCTAATTGAGTATCTCAAAGGAGAAGCCGAGTTCTGGAGCACTACAAGGAATCTTTCCTATCAGAACCTACAGAGGGACAGTGTAAACAGTTTGCAAATGACTGGCTATGCCAAACAAATGGTTAAGTTTGCTGGGTTGGTCTCCAAAGGGAAAAAAAAAAAAAAAATAAAAATAGCTAGCAGCCTGGCTCCGTGGGCTGGTCTTTGCGGTTTATGCAAAACATGATTGACAAGACGCATGAAAATTTGGCCCCATCTGACACTGTGAAGCAACCTCTTTTTTGAACTGCAACACACTGCCAGTAACTCACAGCAACAGATGGGGCCCCGTCAGGGTTTGAAGAGCTCACAAGGTACAGAAATAAATAACTGGAACGACACATAACAAGCTGATTGCCATAAAACTCTACTGAAACGATAACCACAGACTTCCCTTAGACTGTGGGAATGTTAGTTTTCAGCAGGCATTTATTCCTGAAAGCCTTTGGGCATCCCCCCCACCTTCCCAGGGAGGGTAGGCTGCTGGACTATGGGTGGAGGCTTCTGACTCCACAGTTCACTGGCATCACTTCAGAGTCCTGGGTGCATCCAAGAGACAGGTCCTGACTTGAGCAGCGGTGGATTCTGAAACGAACCAAAGGCATTTTGGAAAGAGGATACGGAGTTAGCCTGACCGGTAGAACAATGCAAAATTTGTTTAGTCTCAGGAAAAGTCCTGCCAAGCAATGGTTTGTACTTCGAAAGCTTTTGAGAGCCTCCCAGAGTGGTATATGAAATAAAAGGCCTGAAGAAAATACCACAGTACATAAAAGAAGGCTGAAACTCACCGAGGGAGGCAAAGGTATACAGCTCTGCATAGACAGGGATGGCTTTGGGTCTGTAATAGCTCTCATCCCTCACACACTGGCCCTCCACTGGCAGGGCTGACAGCACTGGTGTGTTAGGGAAGGTCAGTAAGGTCATTGCAGTTATTCCAGCTTCACAGGGGGACACACGGGACTGGGGAATTTACAGCTGGCGTTTTTGAAAGAGCCAAGGCAGCAACATTCCCAAGTCAGATTGGAATTCAATGGGATTTGGGTGCTCAACACTCCACAACCTTTAAAAAGGCCACAGATTATTTGAGAACCTGCATCACTCTGCTGGTGACTCGGTCCAGGTGACTATTTTAGAACGGCTTCATTCCATAATGAAATGGACTTTCACCCTCAGCCTTTCCCTGTAGTTTGACCATATATATCCAGTGACCAGAGCAAGCAAGGGCAAGGAGGGGACACGGACTTTGAAGAGTACAGTCACCCTTTGCTGTAGCTACAGGCAAGAGCAAGAGCAGGAGTTTATCCTTAGAGAACAAACCAACCAAAACAAAACCACTAATCCTGCTCATGTCCACCCTGAATTTCCTAGGAATTCTGGAAGCGGGCTCTCCTGGTGAGAAACTGAAGGCCAATTGGTCAGCTACCAAAGTAGGAAAATGGAGCCAATGAAATCAATGGGATTTGTGCTCCTGCAAGTAAAATCAGAACTTGGCTCTTGTGCCTTACACTGGGTTTGGGGTTTTTTAACAGTAAAGTTCTTGTCCAGCTTTAGAAGTCTTATATGTATGTGGGAGTGAGTTGCTGAAGTTATTAATTTAGATATTTCAGCAGGTTCAAAGATGAGCTACACAATCCTGTGCCCTTCCAGATGCCCCAGAAAAGGCACGTACGTGGCTGAGGGGGAGACGTTCCTGCCTCCCTGTTGCCAGACAGGCTCCTGCAGGTAAAATCAGAACTTGGCCCTTGTGCCTTACATTGGGTTTGGGGTTTTTTTATAGTAAAGTTCTTGTTCAGTGTTGGATCCAGCTTTAAAAGTCTCATATATATATTATGTGGCTGTGAGTTGCAGAAGTTATTAATTTAGATATATCAGCAGGTTCAAAGATGAGCCACACAATCCTGTGCCCTTCCAGATGCCCCAGAAAAGGCACGTACGTGGCTGAGGGGGAGACGTTCCTGCCTCCCTGTTGCCAGACAGACAGGTTGCTTTGCAGGAGAGCACTGCCTTAGCACCCATCTCCATGTGTACCTGTGATGGCACGCAGTTTTGGTTTCTGTTATCGGGCCACTTAAAAATATGTGTAGCTTATGAGCATTGGCCCAAACCTCTGTCAATGCTAAACTGGTAGGAGTAGTTCACTACTGCTGCCCTCTGAGTTCGGGTACCTGTAGCAATTAATTTCATCCTCTGTGATGACACTGCAGCTTCTAAGTTCTTCCATAACTGCTTCCTTCAGCCCTTCACCAGTTTCTGTGAGTTACTGCTTTGTGTTGTTTCCTGGTTTTCCTTCTGGCACAAGATAACATGGGCAAAGCAAACCGGTAGCAGGTAAAAGGTCGATCTTTATTTCTTGGGCTTCATGGTGTGGCATAAGTTGTGCTCACAAAAGCTCATAACCCTGTTTCGTAGCAATGCCGGTAAGACCCTGGCTTTCAGAGTCTGAATTTGTCTTTCTGGGAGACAGGTAAAAGGGGGTGTAACTGGACCTGAATGATGGGAAAGCTGCAAGCCAGGGCAGCGGGTGGAAGCTGGCACAGGATAGAATTGCTTTGTGTTGTAAACACTGCGATGCTGGTTTAGTTTGCTGGAAAAACAGACTCGGCCATGGTGCAGAACAGAAAGCAGATGTGTTAGCAGAGTTCTGCGGGCAGGAAAGCAAAGAAGTGTTCCTCCTGCCTACACCACTCCTGCCTTTATTAGTGTGAAACAAACATTAAGGGGTCTTACACGCAGCCCAGAGTCACTTCTTTCCCATGGCCACCAAAGCAGAGGTTCTGCACCATTAACAGCTGCAGAGCAAACACTCTGCGCTCACCAAAGCACACTCCTCTCGTACTGGAAATGGCCCTCTGCTTTGTTCTTCACAAAGCCATCATCTGTTGCGTGGAGACCACTCAGAGGGAAGAAGTGGGTTTCAGTGCTCTTGAGAAAGCTCAGCATTTCGCGTGTCACTTGCACCGGCAGCAGCAAAGAGCCGACTGTGCACGGCCAACTGCGGCTTAAATCACCTGCCAAAAATGCAAAGGGCTCCTCATGGCCTGCCCAGAAACAAAGAACCTGGCAAGTCTTCTGTCAGGGCTGGGGGGCAGTGACAGGATCTACCTCAGATGCTGTGTCAAGAACAGGTCACTTGTTACGTAATGGGAAAAGCCAGGGGAACAGGAGGGAAGAAGTTCAAGCGAGGAGGGACCAGTGTTAGAAACCACAGAAAAACTAGGGCAAAAGCAGATAGGGAGTTGACACTTTTCCAACGACACATATTCTCTTTTTTTCTCTCATGACAGTAGAGGTTCTGGCTGCAGAGTGGTCCAGCTCCACCAGACAAAACAGTGGAGCGTGGCACAGCACCCAGTTCAGCTCAGCCCCAGCTTCACCAGCCCTTTGGGTTCACCCCTCCCACAGTGGTAGCCTTTCCACACTGTCTCCAATGCAGCGAAGCCATGCCTCTTCCAGCTTAGTGCCCTGCAGCCTTCAGCCTGTCCGCTGAAGCTCTTTTCACTGTCGGGGATGACAGACGAGGGTGGACTGGCCTCAGGTCTGACCTTTATGGGTAGCCCCTATGTTCTTGCTGGTGGAAGATGGGTGGTCAGTGAGGTAAAGGGTTGAAACATGTTGAGGTGGAGCCCTTGGTCTGTTTCTAGAAGAGCAATTTGGTGAGTTGCCGGTGGGTATAAAGGACGACTGGTCACAAAGTCTATTCTTATGGCAAGGAGGGGGGGTGGAAGGTTGCTGGAAACCACAATTTGGACTTACTACCTGTGTTCAGCCATGACTCCTGGGCTGAAGCCCACAGTGATGCACAGCAGTGGCAAAGAAGATATTCACACAGCAGTGGCTAACAGGATATTAACACAGCAATGGCTAAGAGGATATTCACAGCAGTACGAGCACCAGTGGATCTACCAGGAGACACTCAGGTAGGGCAGCTGACTCCCACATGAACAGTGCTGCTAGGTTTGGAACTGAGCGGTGGGAAACCTGAACAGTGGGAAGGACCATGTACAATGGCTGTTTGCTTTCTTTCTCACCTTTCTTTTTCCCACTGCCACACCTCAGACAGTGGCTTGGATTTTGCTTAAGCTGGGCTGGCTGCATATAGTGTTACTCCAGTGATTCACCACTGCTTAAGTTGCAGCTCCAAATCGGAATGAGGCAGCAGAACAAAACATCAGAAAGGGTTCGGTACAAAAACCAAGCAGCAAAAACAAAGCAACAGAGGCAGGTGAGGAGGGAGATAAAGTGAGTGCATTTTCTAGGCAATATTCCCAGTTTCCTCAAAATACTGCTACACAGCCAGATGAAACCCTTGCAGGTTTACCACAGGCTTCACTGGACTTGAGGCCAAATTCCTTTTTCAGTGATTGACAGAGTCTTTCCTCTCACAACTCTTCCTCTCTTGAAGCGATGAGCTCCTGTCCTTCTGCTGGTTTCAAGCAGATGCTTTGCAACACTGAAAACTGGTCCCGTTATGAGACACTGGTTTGGTGACATCACTGTGCAGAGGATTCACCTGTTGATGCAATATGTAGGTATAAATTGGGATTTGCTTTGTTTTCCCATTGAGCTGCAATGGGATGCTTCCCTTGGGGGATGGGGATGGCTCAATCTCCTGGCATACATAGGGTTCCTGTGACAGGTTCCATGAAATGGGCCCTTGTAGGGTGGTTTTGAGTGTAACAGCAGCCAGCCAAAAAACTTGGATTTCATGTTTGAATCTAGAGGGTTTGTCTCTAATGCCACAGCTTTGTTTCAGAATTTGGGCTTAATCATTCATTTCCGTGTGCCTGTGGCCCCGTGTGCCAGCTGTGCACGCTAGGCTGATAGGATGCTTTGGGAAAGCTGGTACGTGTCACACTGCTTCCCATTCCCCTCTAGTACTGAAATACAACCTACCCAGCCAAGACTGCAGCTTGGCTGTGGGTGGGGACCACACAGCTCACTGCCGGGAGGCCCAAGTATGCAGTGTTTAAGAAACATATCTCAGCAATTTACAATTATCTGTTATTGTTAAAACTCCACAACATGTAAATATTTGGGGTTTTTCCCTTTTACAGGTGAGAAAACTAAGGTTTGGAACAGTATCTGGGTTTCACCGTCTCTCAAAGTGACTTTCTTGCAGAACTAAGGGGAGATGATGTTTTCTGACCCCTGCACTCTCAAGAAAATACCTGTACATGACCATGCGTAATCCTTCCTGGCTGCCCCCACAGCTGGGATTCTCCCTCCCACCTGGTGCTGGAACACCTTGTAAAAGCACTTTCTGTAAAAAAACACTGCTACTGTTGGAAAATAGCAATGCCAAGCTAGGAAAAAAACCACCCTGCATGAGGAATGACCTTGTCTCAGCTCCAGAGCTGCTTTTGCAATGATTCTATTTGTGTGTGCGGGGGGAGAGACGGTGGGGGAAGCAGCCTCCAAACATGATTAAAACATCGTTTTCTAAGAGACGTGCTGTTCTGACCCTCCAGTTAGCTATGAAAAGGGCACTCGGAGCGTACACACCAGCAGCACATGAGTCACTCCTAAAAAATCTTTGAATGAAGGAGATTGTCTAGATAGTGCTTCTCTCCCACGGGCAGCAGACGGTGAACCCCCCCCCCCTGCGCTTGGACCAGCGCTGGACGACCCCCCCCCCCGTGCCGTTGCCTCACGGCTGAAGCTGGTACCCAGCCCCAGCTGTGCTGATCCCAGCCCCAGCTGTGCTGATCCCAGCCCTGAGCGCTGGTTTGGGTTCAGTGGCTTTTGGATGGAACAGTGCTCACCTGAACGCCAGGATGACCGGGATCAGGAGCTGCTAAGGCATCCCTCAGAAGCCACTGAAACCGCAGTCTTCTGTCCTCAAATCACACCTACTTATAGAGAGAAGCATCAAAAAGCGTAACACCCCTGCAGTAAAGCTAAGATTGTTTTCTTCAGCAAGAAAATATTAACACATGTTTATGCAGCTTGCTTCCTTCCACCGTATGCTTTGTGAAATCAATCCGTCAGATGCCTACAAAACCGAAAAAAATTCAGACCCTCTCAGACCTGCTGTCTTTTCTACCTGTTCCACGTGGCCATGTGTGATGCCAGTTCTCCATTCCATTGTCTTCCTGGCTCTTGAATGGCAAAGGCTCAGTTGTTTGTTTCAGGGTTCTGCATAAGTAACAGTGTAGAACAGTTATTTTTGTAAAGGAATTTTCTGTGGTTTAATAGTTGGATTTTTACGAGCCTTCGTTTTATACAGCTCTCCTTGCTTTTGTAGCTTGGATTTCATGAGAACCTTGAAAAAGGATGATAACCTTATTATTGCATCTTCCATAGCTGAAATACATTTTTATATAAATCTTGCTATATTTTACAATCAAGGGATTGGTTTGTTGCACTTGTATCTCATATGGATCCCACAGGACTCTCAGCAATACGGAACGTAAATGGGCCTTTCCCATCAAAACATTCCAACTTCATACACTTAAAACAACAGACCAAATGCAGCAGGAAGCTGTCCCGCTGCCTGATTCCAAAAACAGAGGACTCAAATGTTGCTTGGGTAGCTGAGCAAGTCACGGAACCTCTCTGACAGAAGAACTACCTTAAATTGAACGCGTGCTGCCTCTCACTGTGCCTGTGTTGGCAGCGCACGTTCTTTTCTATTGCATGGTATTTTCTGAGCCTGGTTTTCCAAGATAATAAGGATTACACAGTTACTTTGTCATTTCTTATTCTAGTGACTTTTAAACCTATTGGTCAAGTTCTACAAAACTCAGTGTTTACACTCGTGCAGGTTTCATGTAAACAGGCAGGTGGGTAGAAGAGGGAGAGGTGATGAATGCCCCTTGCCCCTCCCTGCCTCCTCCCAGCCAGAGGAAAACCTCCCGCGCTCTTTGAATTACGTGCTTAGCACTAAAGAATCAGAACAGGGTGGGAAAACAGGTGTCCAAAGTGCATTTAAGATAAGTTGTGTTAGGAACTAAAAAAAACACAGGGCAAACACGTAGCTCAGTCTTCCCTGGTAATTCCCTAAGGAATGTCCCGTTTCACTGTATCAGAGGAAAACTGAAGCAGCACACGTGAACATCCCAGGTGAATGAAATGCCTCCTTTCGCCCTGTAACTGTCAGCCTCTCCCCTTCTCCAACAATTAGGCAATATTTCCTAGAGGGCGTAACGTTTGCCGAAAGTATTTGCCGTGCCCGGGGTTGCAACACTGCCGTGTTCTCCGTGTGACCAGAGATTAGGTTGGGTGGGTTGGCCGTGAGAGGTAATCCAGGAAGGCTGAAGGTAAGGCAAGGACAAGGATCCTGACTGGCTCTGCGTGAGCACTGCAGCTAATCAGAGGCATTGTGCACCAACAGGAAAATAGAGAGAATGTTCTTGAAGGTCACGGTGACCGGCAGGGAGGAGTGCCGGAGCATTCACACCGCCTTGGCGCGTCCACGTTGGAGGGTGCAGCGCCAACCCAGAGAGAGACTGAACCTAAGCCAAATTCCACCTCCCATCAGCTTTTCTCATCCCTTTTGGGTGGAGGGTGGGGGAGTTACCACATAAGCAAACAGGTTTGCCTCTGGATTTTCATTCTTCCTTCCTCGTAGTTGTAATTGCAAGGAGCTGCCTGTGTTCCCTGGAAGGGGATCTCCTCACGGAGCAGACTGCAGCACCTCAGGTGCTGCTGGCAGAGGTGGCAGGAGGTTTCTGGGGAGGCCAACAACGGAACTGTTGTGTCTGCAGTTGGAAGCCTGGCAGTACATGCAGACCTTCCCAAGCTTTATCCCTGGTGCTCACCCTGGAGATGACCTAGTCTTTGCGCACATCTAGCCGATGTCACAAAAAAACACCCCATGTTATTTTTTGCTCTTGCATCTGGAGGACATAAAAATCTATATATATATAGGAATCTAGGGCTATATAAATAGGCCTTTCTATCTATATTTTGGACTGAGACTCCATAGGTGTCAAAATCCTTTATTACATCTAGTTTGGCAGCACAGAGTGGCTGCCTGAAAAAATCAAGTCCCATTGTTTTAGCCACATTTCACTGCACTCCGATAATTAATGGTCTAATAAAAAGTGAGGGAGGAGAGGCTCCTATAGAAGCAGTGAATTGTCACAGTCATAAAATGGTTCATTTAGTCATAAAACTGGCAATGGATGCATTTGGATAGAACTTTGTTATGGAGAAGCACCTGAAACCATAGCGTTGTTTCTTTTCCATGCTTGTCCCAGCATTCTCAGACTCCTGGAAACACATGTAGGACCTTATGAGGTTTGGAATTAAGCAGCTGAAGCTTTGGCTCAACCCTTGGGTGGACTCCCAGCTCACAGACTGGATTCTGTTTGTATGGTGCTGCTCCAGGGAAGGCACTCATCCCGTCCCGCCAGTAACCGATGGATACATCCCGTCCCGCCAGTAACCGATGGATATAATTTCTATTGGATATATTCGCTGATGCAGACCTCACTTTTGCGCAGAGCAGTTCTGGCTGGCTCTCGAGGGCTGCTGCAGCAGCTGCCTTCAGCCTCTGAGTTACTCTCCAGAACTTTGCAGAAGGATTTGCTTCTATTCACTAAAGAAATAGAGGGACTTATGAGGATTTAGGATGCTAATTTTGTCCTGTTACCAGTTTCATGATCTGTTTTAGTCTTGGCAAATGTAACAGCGCATGCTGCACTGGACCAAATCCAGTACTCGGCATTAACAAAGTCCAACGAAGTGACGAGCTATGCAAGCTCTGCCACCGAAAGGAAAACTATAGACAAAGTCTATATTTTCATGTCTTTAATCTGTTGTCCTATTGATGACTGTGCAGTGGAGAGAATGAAATTGGATTTTCTGGCTTGCTATTTGGAACAGTGCAAGGGTGTCTCAAGCAGAGGTGACACATGACCTTTAGAAGGTTTGAAGAAAGCCACAGAAGAGTGAGCAAAAATGTGCCAGCCAACAGACACTCGAAGAACTGTTTTCCCTAATTTTCTGTTCGGCAATTCTACCCTGATACCCACGCGTCGGTTTGCTCAGCAGCCCTCCTGTAACGCTGCCGTTAGGTGGCTTTATCTAAAAGCACACACATTTGTGGAAATCCCTTTGCATTTTCAACATCAGAACCCCTTACGTGATTACCAACAGTAGCCAGGCAGCTGTTGCCAGGGGATCAGCCTCTGTTTGTAGCTGAAGGGTTTCTGACCCTCTCAGGCAGGCACAACGGACTCTCGAGATGTATAAAGCTGGCTGGGTTTCTGAGCCTCCGCTTGCTGGTGCGAGTCCCCCGTTCTTGGGTCAATGAAATAAGACAATCCGTACTCATCCAGAGCGCTGACCTGCTCCATCACAGGGTGGTTTGTTTCTTTAGAAGCTGTTTATGGCCTCACAGGAGTCAAGCGCAAGTTCTCGGAACCGAAGGCAGGGCAGGGAGCAGTTTAAGCTCTGCTAAAGCACTTAGAAACTGCCGAGCAAAGGTTAGAATTTCCATTACTTTTTGTTAGCTTAAGATAAGGCTTTAGCCCCTGAAAGAAGGAGCTAAAAGGCAAGAAGTCGTGGCTGTGCAGAATGCCTCTCTAATCTCTGTGAAGATACGGTACAGAGTGATTTATCAGTAAGATCCTGAAGCCGTTTCGTGTCATCTAATGGCAGCAGTGCTGATTTATACACTGAACAGCTATTTGCATCTATATTATGCTATTTGGGGTGAATGTTCTAGGATTTTACTCCAAACATGACTTGGCAAATCCTCAAAGCCCCTGAGTTCTCATCAGATCACCAAAACTGGGCAACCTGCTGTCATCAGATACACTTTGGTAAACACACTGAGCTGTTTTGTTGAGAACAACTGCCTCCCCAGACAAACAAGATGATGCCTAAAAATATTGTTCTTTGATATAAAAGGCTTTACATAAATTCTGGATACAGCAGCACCATCTCTGTTACCAGCAGCGACCACTGTTTGTACTCGTACCTGTTACTACGAAGGTGCTATGGAGAGACACATCATTAAACAGACAGGCGTAAGGAAGAAGCTTTTCACCGACTGCGCCTTCACTTACTTGTCTTTCTACTGGTTTAAAATCCTTTCACTGTGCCAGGAGAGCGTGTAAAATAAATTCCATACACCCTGGCACCTGGATACAAAGGTATATGCATGTTCTGAGGCCACTGGGTGTATTAATTTCTCACGAGCAGTTATTTGCTCGAGTCTTTCAGCCTCCCAGGGAAGTGACGTGTAAGTGCTCAACAACACACGGAGAGAAACTTCTGAGAAGCATTTATCCTAAAGTGAAGCTACAGGAAGAGGCTGGGAAAAGAAACCAGCAGATCATAGAACTCCAGCAGAAGGGAGGAGCTGCTTCTGATGTTGGACACCACAGCAGAGACACCTGGAAGAGGAACATAAAAGGAAGCACCTCCTCAGCACGGTGAGGATTTCTCCACACGTGTTTTCCAACGACGTGCTTGAACCTTACTCCTTTCCTGACCCGTGTGTTTGAGTGCAGGAGAAAGCACTGCAAGATTCCTTCCTACAACTGCAAATGCCAACCTACCTGAACATAAAACATCACTTACCCTTCCCGTTCCTCACTCCACATGTTCCTTCTTCATCACCCAGAGCCGCCTTTGCTCCTCGCACGGTGCCGGAGTCATGACCCTAACCTAAGTCTAACACATCCCCACCTTAAGAGCTCTTCTCGGTGCTTTCCCTGCCAGGATGCCTCCCAGTCTTAGTGTGTGTTGTTAGAGGAACAGCTTCTTATTCCCTGTCACTCTTCAGAGGATCTTAGAGCTTCATCTCACAGCCTGGCACAAGCCCTCTGTCACACTCGTTTGGGTGGCAGCTGTTGTGTATTATGCCAACTCCCACTCCTTACCTTCCACCGGAGCCTGAAAGAACCTTTTTTCCTCTCATTCCCCTTGTGGCTTTGCCAGACTGAGGTTCAGAGAAAGGCAGGTACCCTGAGGTTCCACCCCACTTGCCTTTCTCTAAACCTCAGATCTATTTCAGACAGCTTCTTGTTCTTTAAGATGCCACGTCACGGGAAACTGCAGGGGTCTTTGGCCTCCAACTGAAAATAAAACTCCACTTGAACCAACAGAGCTGAACGGCCAGTCTTTGGCATGAGAATCCCAGTCCCACACGGGGGCAATTATGCAATTATTACTTAAACTTGCAGGTAGGGGAACTGGCACTGTAACACTTTGTGCCATGGCCACAGACACATGAATCAGTGACACTGACATGCTCCTCTACCTTCTCTGCCTACCCGCTCCAACAAATCACTCTAGGGGAGGACAGTCTGTTAAAGAAATATGCTTTAAATCTATCTAACTGTAGACTCAGTAGCTCAGTATTATAATTTAGCTTGTTGCATTTTATCTTCCTGCATAAGAACACTAACAGTAAGGAGCACTTTTGCAGTGGTCCTTCCTATGGACTTTAAACTGCACAGTATGGATGCTCCATTTATTTAGTCTTCTGAGACTATCTGTTACTTCTGCTTGTAAATAAAAGTAGCAAATACATTCCCTTTCTAATTCTAGCTGATGTTTCAGTTGCCCTATGCTTTCTGAGGTAAGCATCCTTCCTGCAAAATAGTTGCAGCCTTTACTCAGAACAAGTCCTTTTCCACAACTGACTATTCCAAGGCAGGAAACTTGCTAAAAGTATTCTGCCTACCCTATGTCCAGCCACATGGGGTTACGGTTCTAAAAAGACAAAAAATGAGCTTCCAAGCTTCCTGAAAAGAAGCCTGCCTTTCATCCCAAGGCTGAACAACTGGAGCCTGATGATGCCATAGACAAAGAATACCAGATATATCTGAAAACAGCTCTTGGACACTGCTTCACCACGAGCAGCAGACTTAGGAAAAGCACCCAGTTACTTACAGCAGATTTAGAAGGCAACCCAAGACCTACATTGAGTGTTATCAATGGGAAGGAAGTAGAAAGAGCACAAAGATTAGATACAAAAGCACTCAGATCCCCAGCACAGTCACCAACAAGCTTATCACTAGACACCACCCAAAAGAAGCTGTAGATGGAAAGCAGAGCCTGTGTATTCCCAGCTAAACAACTAAGTCAAAATAAAGTTCTGGAGAAATAAAAAATCTGCAGAAGATGTGAAAAAGTGGCATCTACAACCAGCAGAGCAAATTATGACAAAGAGCAAAATACATCTTACAGACTCATGACTCTGGCCAAGTAGCTGACGGAGGTCTTTCCTTTTGCAGGCTGGGCTGGGATGGCCTTTGTGACAACCGAGAGGAGAAAGAACACCAAATCCACGATGCACGGAAGTAACCAACAACAGATGGAGGTGAATCTTGTGTCCTTGGCTTTAGCTATTGATTGTGCCAAGTCCTACGTCCCAGTACCAAGGGAGGCTAGTATATCCTCTTATACTAGCCCAAGTGCTGGCCACAAACTTACGGCATAAATTACAGGCATATTGCACATAATATACACCATTTTCATTTAAACCCTGTGAAAATACCACCCCTCCCTTTGCTTCTAAATAATTCAAGAAAGAAATTACTGATATTTCTAGTAATATCAGTAATTACTAGAAATAATTATGACAAATACCTAGTGAAATTAAAATATTTTGTATATATATATAACTAATATCTTGTGTATGTATAACTAACATTTTGTCTTGTTGAAAATGTGAAGTAAAACACAAGCTATCCATTAGCAAACAGTTCCTTTGAAATGAAACCATTACATCTTCATGGAGACATAATTTGGCTGAAATGCTGCAAATCTTACAGTGACGAAACCAACAGTATTATTTTTCTGATGTATTTGTTGTTGAACTCAGCTCTGTGCACTGGCAGTAAAAAATATATTAATCTGTTTCAAATTAAAACCTCTTTAATACAGAGCAATAGGGCAGTGCTTGTCTTTAGAAAGAGGTTGAGACCACTTAGCTTTCTTAAATGAAAATTTCAGATTAAAACCCTGGATTCTAAAGAAATCAGTCAGCCACCATTCTGCTAAACCGTCCTTTACACAGAAAAGGGAAAAAGGAAGTTCTGTCTTCTAAGCAGTTTTGGTTTTTTTCTGTCGGTAGCAAATGACACAAAGCAGACTGCATCTCCCTGCCAGTGTGTTTATCCCCTTGTGCACTGAAAGCAGAGCTGAGATGAGACAGGAGCTGCTTACACAGACACCACCACCACCCAATTCCCAAAGAAATTAATGAGCCGAATTTAAAATGGTCTCAAGCAATGTAATTTACTGGCTGCGCCCGGTGTGAAGCCAATCCCTGTGTGGGCTCTCTGGAAGGGAATCGTACTGTTTAATTTCATGCTGCTAGTTTATGTGACAAGTCAGAGAATTGTTTCCCCAAGGACACTCCCCCTTCCCCACCACAAATACCTTTTGGACAGAGAGACTCTTTCACAGGACAATGTAGAACTGAGTTCAGATGCACAAACTCAGCCTCTGAAATATCCATTCCTCTCTGCTGATGAGGTGTGCCAGCCAAGCCACTCTGCCTGTTCTTCCCTAAGAGCTCAAGTCCCAACAAGCATCTAATCCCACCTCTGATAAACAAGTGAAAAGGCCCTTGCCTGAAATATATGGAATCAGGCAATGGGAACAAGCCCCTGCATCCCTGTTTCTCCTTACCTCTTTATCAATTAGCCAACTAAGGTTGCAAATCAAACAAACAAATGAAGACTAAGGGGACTCATGCTAAAACAATACACGTCAAAAGATTCAATGAAATGAAGGTTCATCTGGAATGCCGGAAGATTCCATAATTAGACAGAAAAGATGATGAAAGGCTCCCACCCCCTGGGTCTCTGTATACAGATCAGAGAGGGGGAGACGAGTACGTGTTCAGGCTAACGGAAGAATACCTTACCAGCACTTCAATCACTGCAGGATATTCCCCGTGTCCGTGTCTCAGGATAAATGGGACTGTTTAAAACTGGTTCATTTCTTAGCAATCCAGGCAAGGCGGGAGATGATAAGAGAGCCAAAAGCTCTCGCAAGGAGGTATGAATGAGCAATTAAACGTTAAAAATAGACAAATAAATATTTACATTCCCGTATCAAAGGGTAACAAGAATGGCACTGTAACACCCCGTGGTAAGGCAGAGAGAGATCAGCCTCCCTCGTGGAAGGTACCAGTAGCTGGAGGGGTGATACCGCTTTGTGGTGCAACCTTTTCCCGAAACACGTCGGGTCTAGGAAACAGTTGAGCTGTTCTACTCTTCGGCATGTCTTTTAATTTGCCTGACGCTTATGCATAATGCATTAAGCCTGCCTTTGATTGAGTTCGTTCAGAAGATCTGAGTCGCTAACGAGGCTCTTCTGGAGAAAGACAGAATACGTTGTGTTTTCCCTGTGTCTGGTGCGGTGATGGCAAAATGAGATGGTGACCAAAGGGCCAGGGACTGCTCTCTGCTGGAGAGTCCTCCCCTTTGCAACTGCCCCATCGTCCGGCCACGAGCAAGCGGTCTCACTCCCAGCAAACCAGGGACGGGCAGCTTGGAATTCACCGTGGAAAAAGCTTATTTCAGTTGGTTACAAGACATTGGGCCAAGGCAGTGCTCTCCACCGTGGACGTTATGCCCTGGCTTGTTTGAACTGGTCGTTTAGTATTTTTGATTTGTTTTGCTTTTAATTTAAGGTGGAAATTCAAGGCAGGAGTCCAGGGATTAGCACCGATAATGCCGCAGTTTGTTAACGATGCTAAGGCTTTTACTGCTAGAACCCTTTGGTGCCAAGTACTACATGAAGCAGAAATCTAAAGCAAGTCCCGCCTCAACAAGTTTGCACCCAAAGCAAACTGAACCAGGTGTGGGAGCCTGCTGGGAAATCCAGTAACTGTCGGGGCACAGCTCACCGTGGCCTGCACCTGTGCTCGTAGGTGGAGTGCAATGAAGATGTAAAACCAGTGCTTGTAAAATATGAGAGATAAGAAGGTCCAGTACCTTTGCTCCACTTAAGTCCAAGGAGTTTTGTCACTGAGATAGAAGCTTTTCCTCATGTGACCACAGGATGTACCTTAACAAATAATGATAGAAGAACAGGCTTAAGACTGGATAACTCCAGTCTTGTCATCAGCTTCCTTCCTGCTCCCTCCTTCCCTTCCACCACCTAATTCCAGTGAGAACAGAACTAGGACAGAGTGGACTTTTTCTTCTATTCACAGGCTTTACTGTTCCCAAAAGTTTTGTGCGTAGCCAAGTGGAAGAGAAACCAGAGGCGTAGTTTCTCAGGCCCTGGAAGTATTAAGCCTTTGTATGTCTTCTACAGGTTTGGAGCCAGTGATTTGGGTATTAGCACCCCAAATGAAGAACCATATTTTTATATCAGTGGATCTAATGGAGCTGGACTGTAAGTACGTCCTCTCAGCAGACTCATACGAACAGCAGTGTGACCATATATGAAGCCATGCAATGTTATCCGTAATTTTCCTTTGATTTGCTGTCTTTTTTGAGTGGTACACCTGAGGAATCATTTAATCAAAGTGCCCATTGGAAGGCCATCAGTGGTAAAGTAGTTAATTACTTTATCTTTGTAAAGAACTAAATATCTTTGTTTAATGAAAGTTCCTCTGTTGGGGCTGTTCAGAAAGCTACACCAGGTAGGAAATCTGCTAGCATCATCACTAGAGCTAGGAACCACTGTTGTTGATCAACACTTTGTTGTGCTAAATGTAAAATAAGTGAAAAATAAGAGATTTCTGCCCAAGAATAATTGTCAGACCAGAAGTTCCATTCATTCTTAGGTTCCTTCCAGCCTATTGGCATTCTTCTCCAGATGTTGTCACCAGCAAGCACTACAGAAACTCTGCTGCAAACAGCACTTTCCTTGCTATGTTTCCATAGTTTTGCCTACAAGCAGCTTTTTCTAGCACTACCTGTCATCTCTCCCTAAACTCCTCAGCAGAGAGGCTCCTTATTATGCCTGGACCATGAACATTTCTATTCCATGGGTACCAGTTAGCTAATTAGCTAATTGGAAAAACCCTTCCTGAAATGGTAGCAGTTCTCATTAGAGCTGCAATCATAATTCTTAGTATCCAGAGTTATTTTCCTCACCCTCTGAAGTTCAGACAAGCAGTCCACTTGCAGCCGTTCTAATTAGTGCTTCCCACCTTGTCCCCCCACCCCGGGGCTTCTGGGCATGTTACATCAGGTTCCCAGAGAAAATTATTAGGAGTTCGAGGGATATGAGCTAACGAAGTATTTGTTAATAGAAGGGAGGCTATTTTTCTGTTTTGTTTTCCTTATGCAGTGTGAGCATCTATTGCCAGAGCTGGCAGGTATCTATGACAACACAAGAGAGGATTATGCACTGAAATGGTGTGAAATCAAGTACCAAGAGACCTATTACCAAGAAGGTAGAGATGCCTTGAGTGGGAAAGGGGAGTGGGAGAAACTTGAGAATGCTGGACTTGTGACTCCCAGGGCAGAGGAGGTCACCCAGGGGGTAGGAGAAACAGGTAACCTCAACTTCTTGGCAGGCTTCGGAAGGGACATCAGAGCTGGATTGCCATGGTGATAAAAGGAGGGAACAGCTTTGGGAGAAAAGATACGACTGAAATGAGCTAAGTATAGTGAAATGAGCAGCACAGAGATTTAAACATAAACCATCACAACCATTTTTGAAATGCAGTCCTCTCTCTGGATTTGGGCACAGGCTGCGATCAGACTGACACCGCGCAGGAACAGCATGCAGCCTGATTCCGGTACCTCTCAAGCACCAGGCCAGGCCCTGCACACAGAGGGTGCCTCGTGTTTACAGACACTCCCCACAGTGGAGATGGGGTGAGGAGAAAAGGAAGGAAGGGTGCACTTGCAGAAAGAAGTAAAGTAAGCTCAAGATGGGTCACCCGACACATCCTAGGCCCAGATATCTCTCTCTAGGGAGAAGAGTCACTAAAAGCCAAACTACTGCACTGTCTTAGCAAGTAAATTTTGGAATTGTACTCTACCCTTCATCTCATCAGTGCATCCTGATTTCACAGGGTCCATCAGCTTTCCCACCAGAAAAGCATAAAATCAAGGACTCCTACTGCAATGCCACTGGCTGGACCCACAGAGCAGTATTTTGCACAACACAAAACTCCCTAAGCACAACCACCGAGGCAATTTTGCAGCTGGCATGTTGTGATGGCGGTGGCACCTTTGGAAGGGGCGAGGGATGCAGTATTTCACGAAGCCCCATCACGCCAGTTTGTTCCACTACAAGGTTGGACAGAAACACATTTACAACAAGTGTTTTCATTGCTCTGTGAGTTGTCAGTACTGCCTTAAAGCACATTGGTGAAGGTCAACAGCGACAAAGTCAGCTTCATTCTCCAGATTATGCTGCAAGAGACAATGAGGGCAAGCATTGGTTTTTTTTAATCAAACAGGTGAACAGCTTCTCTACAAGATTCCCAGCCACGGAGTCCTCACCAGTAAGAGAGGGCTCTTACGCTGCCTGAGAGAGCAAGAGCAGATGATGATAAAGATCAGTAGGAGCTTTAATTCCAAGTAAGAACCCTCACCCCGTTGAACCTTGACCAGAAACACACCAACAGAAAGTGAGAGCACATAAAAAAAGAACCAGTTTCTTCTGGATGCATAGGAGTACAGGATACGAAGTGTATGGGGTTTTATTTCTTTCTTATCTTCTAGAAAAATTACCTTTTTTTCCAAGATTACATACATCAGAGACAGAATTTGTTCTTTCTCTATGTCTGGAGTTGTAGGAATGCCATGTCCCCCAAAGACAACAGTCATGGTAACTCCCCCGTTTTGCTCCATCAAAGGAAAGGCCACAACTTCTTCTGCCATAGACACTGTAAATATAAGAGAAGCTTATGGCCATTTCTGCTCCTTTATTTTTGATCTACCAAAAAAAACCCTAAATGGCAATCCTGTACCATGGTTACCTGGAGCCATCTCAACTAGTTTTCAAAAAACTGAGCCTATGAAGAATGTCTTAAGGCTAACATACTAATAACATACTAATCTAATAAAGCCCCCCAAATATCTTCTTAACTCTGCCTCAACACTGCAGAAGTGCAGACCTCAATCAATAGGCAGTAGCTAGCTGTCATGAGAATTTTGGGTTGGAGTTGTTTTATTTTTTATTCCTTGCATAAATAAAGGAACCATGCAGGTTCTTTGTAGAACATATACCCTCTCGGCCATTACTAGATTGTTTTGTAGAGGTGCACAACAGCAGGAAAAGGACAGGAAAAATAAGGCAGTAGAAGTCTTGAGAACAGTTTCAGCTACTGAATGTTACCTGCTTACTGTTACACAACTTCCTTAACTTCCTTTGCCTCAGTATCCCTCCCTCAATTGAGGAATGCATTATAATTAAATCCCCTCAGTGCTTTGAGATGAGCGAATAAAACTTGCAGAGAGAAATGCAAAAAAGGTGTTTTCATTATTTATCCTAGGAACGGCAGTTCCCAGATGCCTTTGATGCTGCCTTTGGTGTGCACAGCTAGGCATACAGGGCACTCGAAACTTCACCGTGCCCACACACGCATGACATCGCCTGGCGTTGTCATGACATGCCAGCAATAACAACGTGATACGCTGGTGTCAACGCTGTAGCATTGGCACGGCAAAGGCACATTTTGTTTCGTAGTGATTAGTGCATGTCCTGGCAAAGTGGTGATACCAATCCCTCGCACTGACCCTGTGCCACTTCCCTGACATTCTGCTGTCATGGCTCGGCATCTTTATCTTGCAAGAGAACACAGCAACCTTTCCAAGAGCTTCCTTAGCCAAAGCAAGCTTACGCTCATCCAAACGTCTTTCCATAACACAGGAATGGTTGGCCTCATTGAAAAGGGTCAGAGAGATTTGTAAAACAGCACACTGAAGTGATGATCTTACAGGCTTCTCTGTTCATGCAGCAGCCAGTATATGGAGCAAAACCACCTGACAAAATCAGACAAGGACCATAGACCAATATGTGGACAAGCAGCAGTGCCAGGGGGAGTCGGCGTTGGACCATTAGATCTCATCTTGATTTCTATTAGTGAGGAATGGCTTATGCTTTTAAGAACGAGGCTCCACATTCCTTTGAAAACTGCAATTAGCACTGACTGTTTTAACAGCATACCCTTGTTATTTATGTAGACTTCCAGCAACCTTTGATGATAACGGGAGACAATTCCCAGGTTACATCACTCTGGTAATAAAAGCAATGGTGCTGTACGAAGGGTTCTTTGTGTTCAGACATAAACTTTGTATATTCTCCAGTAAATATTAGTAAATCTTTAATTAACTCCAGCTCCCCAGACTCACTTCTTTGCCTCTTGACAGGAGCTGCTGTTGGCATCTCCATCCTCTCCCACGCACGCCCTCTGCTGCCACTCACCCTAAAGCCAGGGTTGAACACCGGACAGGGAGATTGGTGCTGGGGTGGGAGATGAACTGGCCGTGGGGTGTCGTGTGAGCTCTGAGTTGCCGTGTGTTATGGCTGCCTGCTGCTGACACACGTTGAAATACTGCCCTGACAGCTGTATTCACCGGCCTCTGCTCCTGGAATTCCCTCCTGGAAGGGAAGAAGTTTGATGTCCAATCTTACCTCCTCATTGCCTGCACAGCACCACACATGTTATTTTTTGCCCGGGATTACATCAGGTTGACCTGTGTCAATTATGAGGCCACGTCTGATGACCTGACTGTTCACCTGACAAATCGGGTAAACTAAGGTCACGCAGTTCAGAAGAAGGGGAGGGTGTGGTTAGCAGAGATGGGAAGCAAAAAACGCTTTTGAAAGGCTAAAAAGAAATGCTTCCTGCATGCAAAACCCCTGCACCCAGGAGACGGACGTGGGATTATGGTCAGGCATGGCAACAAGGCTGAACAGAAGCAGTACCACATCAGGTTCTGTTCTCCGCCATGGACCAGTTCTCTGCTCAACCTGACGATTTCTCTCCCTGCTCATCTTTCTCCTGCTGTTATTCTCTCATGTATCTGTAGAGCATAAGCTTCTTAGGGCAAGAAGCCTTTGATTGCAGCTACCTAGTACAAAGGAGCCTTAATCTTGGCGAAGGATTTTGCTGATCCTGTCGTGCTTAAATACAATAATCATAATGATGTAAGATGCAAATATGTTCTTCAAGAGAAATAATTCTTAAGCCTCCATCTTTGCTGTTTTGTTTCTCAAATGAGGGCTATAACAGAACGAGACAGTTCTGGCTTGCATCCCCTTACATTTCTTGCCATCCAAAACAGACGCCTGCCTTGCTCAGATCTATGTGAGTTTTTACTTCAAATGAGGCCTTTCGGTAGTTAGAACTGGTCCTGACGAAGAGAATTGAAAGAACCAGAAGGAAGGAAAGAGTTTGCTTTTAAAGCCCTGCTCTCCTCCCAGTGTCACGCTGTGTTCTGCGAACTAGCAAAATACACATTAGAGAGGCATCCGACAAGCCCACTGCAGTTGGAGTTTTACTGTTCCGGTGGCAGTGCAGTTCAGGACAGATTGTAGCTGCTTCCTGCAATATATGCTATTATCAGTATGCCACTTGTTTTCCTGGAATAGTTTGTTTGCTCAGCTATCCACACGGGAATTCAGGTGCTGGGGTAGGATCCCATGGCACAAGTGATATTAAACAAAGTACAGGTGTTTATTAGCAGAACACAAATTATCTGGGTTCCTGCTGGGAGGAGGGACAGAGCAGCTGGTAATAGGCAATTACAGTTGATTCTGCTCTCCTTCCCTTCCCACCCTTTCATCCTACCTGGAATCAGCCATTTTCCTACTGTATTTCCAGAAGACAGGAGGCAGCATCACAAACCAGCAGCTTTGCAACCTCACAGTAACCATCCCACAGGTGGAGTTGCAGCCAAGCCCAGCCTTTCACAGGGAAATGGGACTTGCCTTGGTTAACGATGTAAATACCCCTTTATTGATAAACTTCTGAAATCGGGGTAGGTGAGACAGTGGAAGAGAGAAGCCCTCACCATGGTTTCCTCTGGGGATACACCTATCTGTCTCTCCCAGATGCACTCTCCTCTAGGGCAGTACTAGGTGGAGAGACACTGGGACTGGATTTAGCCCGAAGAATTCACAGATTCACAGAGTGGAAGGGGTTGGCGGGGACCTCTAGAGATCATCTAGTCCACCCCCCCTGCCAGAGCAGGATCCCCTAGAGGAGATCACACAGGAACAAGTCCAGGGGCTTTGGAAAGTCTCCAGGGAAGGAGACTCCACCCCCTCTCTGGGCAGCCTGTTCAGGGCTCTGTCACCCTCCCAAGGAAGAAGGGTTTCCTCATGGTCAGGATGAACCTTCTGTTTCCAGTTTGAGGCCACTGAATATCATGGCTATGACTTGAAAGCACCTCTGCCTGTCTGCCAGCCGCTGGCCCAGACATCACACATGCACACACAGAGAAAACACTGCTTCCACAGAGACCTTGGATAATGATCTCTACAGCCTCCATGTGTGCCGGGCACATTTCTGCCTGTGGCAGTGCTGTATGATGGGAGTCAGGACATCTGCTCAGGTTTAGCTCTCCTAGTGAGGGACTTTATTCCCTCCACCTCTATAACTTGATCCTGGGGCTCTTCCCAGTTCCTGGAACAACTCAGGGTAGTTGACTGTCTGCCGTGCAAGCCGGTTCCTAGTTACTCTTCCCTACCAGAAATGTAATCCTCCCTTTGCTCCGTTTCCCCATCTCTCAGTACATGCAGAACTCCCTGCCCAGCCAGCTGAAAAATGAGATGGTTTGGCGGATGGAGGACCTCAACCGCTACGTTAATGAGAAGCTCAGAAAAAACAACGGCCTCCCCAAAGACTGGGTTTTCACTGTGTTTACTGTAAGAGCGAGCAAGTGTATGGTGTGCTAGTCTGCCTAATTAGGGTGACAGGAATAGGGAGAAAACCTGTCAGTTCGCTGGAGCCCCCAGGGAAACACATACACTGAGTGAGAAGGTGCAGATGATCCCATGGTAACCATTTATCTGCAGATGCTAAACACAGAAGTGAAGACACAAAGAGCTTAATTTTAGTAAAATGGGCAAACAGCCAAGAAAGAGAGTGTGAATGTACATGAGAGCTATAAAATGCAACTATGGCCTTCATGTTCGTGGCCCAGTGCTGTGGTCCTGCATTAGAATATAAAGTACACGTTAGCGAGATCCCCAGCCTGACAGGTCTTAGCCTGAGAAGGGACTAAACTTTCAGTGGTCTCTTTCCTGTCTGGCTTGGCCTTACCCTTCACTTTCCACCTGATTTTCCCACATGAAAATCACGTCAGCGCCTCAGATATTCTCTTATCATGAAGGAGAGATCATAGAATGGTTTGGGTTGGAAGGGTCCTTAAGGATCATCTAGTTCCAACCCCCTTGGCATGGGCAGGGACAACCTCCACTAGACCAGGTTGCTCCAAGCCTCGACCAGCCTTGAAGACATCCAGGGAGGGGACATCCTTCTCTGGGCAACCTGTCCCAGTGCCTCCCCACCCTCTCCGAGAAGAACTTTTTCCTGATGTCCAATCTAAATCTCACCGCTTTCAGCTTAAACCCCTTACCCCTTGTCCTGTCACTCCCTGCCCTTGTAAAAAGTCAATGAAGAACTTGCCCACACTATAATGAACATCAGTCGTTATCGATTCACGTTAGCACCAGCATCTCCATGCTCACTGTAGGTTCACCATTTATCAATAGGTCAGCCCCCTGAGTCTATAGAATCTGCTAGAATTACAACTCACACTTGTAAAGAGTGAATAAAATACGGACAAGAAAAGCCAGAAGAAAGGGAAATGTTAAAGACAGTGATTTAGGTCCTTTCAACACAGCACAGTCCTTCAAAACCACCTGGCCTAAACATAACTGAAAGACATCTGGCAGATTCTGCTGTTGCTAAAGCAGAAAAGAACTCAAACATATTCCAGCCAAGGCCAGTGGGAACAGCAAACCCTATGAAAGAATGGAATTAATGTATGCAGCAGTGGGCAAGGCACCCAAACAATAGACTCCTTTGTACAGGAAGTCAATGGCAAGGGAGAGTAAATGGCAAAGACATAAAAACTGGTACTTCTCAAATTTCAGTGGGAATTGTCTTTTGCAACGTTGGCATGCAAAGTCCTGGCTGTGTAAACTTTAAGTAGAACAGAAGATCCAGTATCACTCTATTGTGGCAATTCCTACTCGGCTAGGTAAAAACTTCAGCATTATGTCCCCACGTATTTTACACACAGAGAGGTAAACAAAGTCTGTTTCTTGACAGGTATTATCTACAAGAATGATGAGGATTTCTGGACACAGTGCTGACAGAGTCAGTTGGAACATGGAACTTCCCTTTGAGAGCAAGCAATGTGGAAATTTAGGCATTTATTTAGCATAGGCTTGCCCCTGCTTTCTTGGGGCACAACAAACCTACTTTTTCATTGGTGCAGTCCTGCATCGAGAGACCCCTGCGTGCTCCCTGCAGAGGCAGGTACGACGGCTGGATGCAGGACTGACAGCTTCCACCCACAGTTAACACTGGCTGGTGCAGCAAACTCTCAGTGTTCTGTGGGCTGACATGATTCCCAGTCTGACATCACGATTCCCAGTGTGACATCCAGTCCTCTCCACCTGTAATACACAATAGCTTTATTCTCCCTGTCATCCTGTTCCATGACACGTGTAGAATCTGCTTTATGCTGATTTAACATGGTCTTATATGTTCAGTCCTATAGCTCACCATGCCATTCCCTCTTCCTTATTTGTCTGAGATACAAATGCCCCAGCATCATCCCTAATAATTCGTGAAGGCCCTACAGCAATCTGATTCAGTCCTTGGAAGGTGTTTTTCTGCCTCAGAGTTCTTAGAGGCATAGGGTATGGAAGCAGGGCGTGCTGAGAAACCACAGCTTTCTGTAGAGCTTTGCATACTTCCATGTAAACTGAGAAAAGAACGAAGTACTTTTAAGAGGAGAGGGAGCAAAAGTGACGGATGTGGTTTTGCTGCTGTTGGCTTTCTCCCTACTGTTTTCTGGAGCTTCCTTGTGCTGCACTGTAAATGCCTGAGTCACCACACTGCTTAGGACAGTCTCATTTAAATGTTCAAGGAACCTGGTTCAGCCAGCATTGCATCAGCAATGCAAAAGGGCTTCTCTCCAGAGGTGTGACGGGAAGACAGATGTGTAAATTTTTTATCAGCCCTAAAGGGATTCAGCCATCTATCAGCAGGGAACAGTCTGAACATCGATAAGCCATTTGCCAATTTGTGATGGATATACATAAATGAAGATAACACCCAAATCCATAGTTAAAGCAAGGACGGTTCCTTTGATGTGAATGACATAGCTTTTCATCCACCCTGCGAGTATGAGGTACTACGTGGATACTGTAGAATTGGCTGTGCCCACCTCAGGCCACAGCGATGAAAAATCTGATAACAGCTTGTTAAGACTGTGAAAACCAGAACCCCATCATCTTAGCCTGTCGTCTCCACTATCGCTAAGCAGGTCCTTTTCTGGGTCAACAACATCTGAGCAGCCTTTCCAGTGCTCGGTTAGTGACCGTGCACGTGGCCTCAGCTATATCCAAACAGGGCACAGAACAAGTTATTTTATTCCTATTTCTGACTGGTATTTTAGTGCTGCTAAAAGCTTCAGGCAAAGGTCAGGCTCCCTGGACACCTGCTGCTACACAAATGCAGAACAAGACAGCCCTGCTGTGGATAGCTTTGGGCTTTGAAGCATGTTACAGCCATCCTGCCTAAGAGCAAGAACTGATGTATAGAGATGTAGGCATTCCCATTCAGTCTTGGCTACCAAGTCCCTTCCTGCCTCATGGACTCATGCCCTCTCCCTCTCTGAGACCCCAGCAGGATGTTCCGCTTCCACCTGGTGAGTTCCAGCAAAGAGCCACACAATTAAATAAACTAAATGGTTTTTGATCAGAAACAGAACAAAGCTCTGTCTCAATCAAGCATTTCCAGCGCACCAAGTAGCCTTCTCTCTGCCCATGTTGGCAGAGAAAGGACCCTTGAGACAGGTCTTATGCTGCTGGCCATCATGTCAACACGTGACAGAGCCTCGGCTCACCATCCAGTGCTCCTCTGAAAGACTGAACTGCTGCTGTAAGGATGGTTCTACAGCAATGAGACAGAAATAGTAATCAAACTAGATGAAAAAACCCCAGTATTCAGCAGATGCTAATGCTGCATCTAGCGCTATAGAAAGGACAAGACATGAGTCTTCAGATCCTGGAGTAAAACAGGATCTGGCTGCAATCGGCATGTTTTTCAAGGACCTATGGATGGATGAATCCTACTATTTAAAGTTTTTAAGCCTACCTGTGATGACTTCACAGAGCAGGTTTAAGATGTGATGAAACATGGGGTTGTACTTGCAGGCTGCAGGGACCAGTAATGTCTTCATCTGGTGTAACCTCCAGAGCAGCACTTCCAACCAAAGCCACAGGGCACTCATCTCTTGAAAAGCCTGAAAGAAAAAGGATGGTCCATGGTTAGGAAGCCAAGGACAGCCAGTCTGTGTTTTGGCTTCCTTTCTTTATCGTATGTTTTCTAGGAAATTTTGAGCAAGGAACCCACATGCCAGTGGCAAGGAGAAACAGAGGAATTAAGAAGACCGTGGCCAGCAGGTCGAGGGAAGTTCTCCTCCCCCTCTGCTCTGTGCTGGTCAGGCCTCAGCTGGAGTAGTGTGACCAGTTCGGGGCTCCTCAGCTCAGGAAGGACAAGGAGCTACTGGAGAGGGTCCAGCACAGGGCCACTGTGATGATGAAGGGCCTGGAGCACCTTCCACATGAGGAAAGGCTGGGAGAGCTGGGGCTGTTCAGCTGGAGAAGAGGAGGCTGAGGGGGGATCTTATCAATATCTAAGGGGTGAGTGTCAGGAGGATGGGGCCAGGCTCTTCTCAGTGGTGTCCAGTGACAGGACAATGGCCAAATGGCCATAAACTGGAAACAGAAGGTTCAGCCTGACCATGAGGAAACCCTTCTTCCCTGGGAGGGTGACAGAGCCCTGAACAGGCTGCCCAGAGAGGGGGTGGAGTTTCTTTCCCTGGAGACTTTCCAAAGCCCCTGGACTTGTTCCTGTGTGATCTGCTCTAGGGGATCCTGCTCTGGCAGCGGGGTTGGACTAGATGAGCTCTAGAGGTCCCTTCCAACCCCCACCACTCTGTGAATCTGTGTGAATTTCATTCTACACAAATCATAGTTACAGATATTCACACAGAAATGGTGAATCTTGGTCTTACTCTCTATGCTCTTCCTGAAACAGAACAAAGGGCATTTATTAACTTGCCCAGGTTGTTGAGAGGTTAAGAGCATTTAAAAACTGTGAGACATTCAGACAGTACAATGATGGGGAATGTAGAAGATGAACAACATGACAGGTATCGCAGAGAAATTTCTTCCTCCCGTTTGTCAGTTTTATTCATTTCAAAGTAGAAGAAACCAAAACCTAATCAAGACAATTATGAAGGTTCATTGAGTTTGTCTGTCAGCACAAAATCTTACGAACTTTTAAGAGGAAAAAGAACACTTAGTGAGAAGAAGAATGAGATTGCCAAGGCAAATGCATGTAGCTTAGGTGCCCTCTGTTGGCATCTGCAAAGCAGGGTTTTGTTTCAGTTCTGCTTTAGGAAAAAAAAGACATTTCACTGCCCTCACTTGCCAATCTTTTCATTTGTTTAATAAAGTATTTCAAAGAAGTGAAAATTACTGTTGTGTTTTATTCTCAGCAAAATAAAGTGCCAAAGTGAAGGCTGTCATGTCACTATAACCTACCAAACACTCAGACCTCATTTCACAGGTCCTTGTAAGAAAACCCATCGCTGCTTCAGAATGAAAAAAATATTCTTTTACTTATTTTTTAAAATCAATTAAAAAGGGAGCAAAATTTTCCTGGTGCTGCTACATGCTATCCTCCCTTACAGAACGCTGAAGAGTTCCTACATGAGTTAAACGCAGGATGGGGCACCGTATGGTGGCGGCAGGGAGGGGAA